>NW_010335622.1:46542-48052 GCF_000700745.2 Antrostomus carolinensis
AACAGCCTGTGCTGGTCCCAAAGGCACAGGATTGCAGCGAAGAAATGTCTAATTTCATTATTGATTTTTCCTCTTAATGGAAACAAAGCACAAGGTGACGAATATTGACAGTTGGGTTCAAAGTGTCCCTCACCTTTAATTTGGGGATAGGGAGGATGTCAGCATATCATTTGCATTCTATCTGCTTGATGCCTATCAGAAAGCAGTGTCTCCATCAAGCAGGGAAGTCACTAGCAGATGAATGAGGCCAGTAGTCTGCACTGCACGTGGGATCCCCGTGTATTTGCCAAGAGACCCCTTTGCTGCTTGTGCTTTTCCTCCTCCATTAGCCAGTCCCCTGCCCAGGAGGGGCACGTTCACCTGCGTCACGGCCGTCAGACTCAATTCTCAGAGACCTGAACTTTGGAAGGATCAGAGGCACCCCCTTGTTTGTTCAAAGTTCTCCTGAAACAGCCTGGGAGGGTTATTATTTCAGAGTCCTCAGGAAAGTAATACAGATTTTGGTAACACCTGCAATTACAGAAAATGTTCTGCAATTCAGCTGTGTTAAGCATGGCCAAGAAATCATTTTTAAAGACAGCTGTGGCATTCAAGACATACTCTCTCCCTTCCCTTTTATTTTCTGCACAAAGAAACTTAGTTGGAAAGCGATTCCTTTCTGAATACCATGCCACGGGAATTTTACTGCTGTTCTCTGAATGGAATTACACACAAAATGTCAGAAATTGTTAATAATGCATTTTTTGCAGCTCCTGAAACTCTGCTACAGTAAGTACCTTTTTCTTTGAATGCAGGCAATGCTGGAAATTTAAAGGAAAAACTCAGTATTCTGTGTATTTGCAGAAGAACACAAACTCTGCAGAGCTTTGTCCTGCTCTGGGCAGCAAGCTCAGGCTCTCTCCTGTTGGTGTAGGAAAGGTAGGGTGGGGCAGACGGTGAGAAACAAGAACAAGAAAGAAGCCTTTGCCTTTTCATAGTATAGATTTTCATCCCAAATGCATTTGGGCAAGTACAGTGACTTGTACAGGCTTTCCATTAACTTCAGTCAGCTCCCAATGTTATGATGATCGTTTCCAATTAATACAGTATTTCCTATAGCTAAGGTATACAGCATTTAAGTTTTTGCATGGGTCACTGTGCAAGTTGCATATCAAAAAAACCCCAAAACAAACCACAGACTGGCAGGTTCCCAGTCTTTTACTTTCAGTATTTACATTGACACCATGGGACTATCTCAAGTTCCCTTTTTTATGAATGAGACGTAGCTCCACTGGTGCCTCCGGAGTTCGTGTGTATAAATGTGTGGTGAGAGGAAAATGAGATCTGCCTGCTGCGTGCTGTCGAAGGCAGAGCCTGAGAAGAAAACAGCATCATTCCTTTGTATAACATTAATAAGCATCTCCTGAAAAGTAAATGAGTAATGAGAATTCTTGATAAGTGGGATCATTGTGGAATACCTAATGTAGAGAATTTCTCCAAGTAGAAACGTTTCATGTTTCTGCTCTTTTAC
>NW_010335622.1:48104-48312 GCF_000700745.2 Antrostomus carolinensis
CAGAGAGCTCTGGGATGCCGTAGCAGAGTCTAAAGGGGTGTAAATCAGTGCTGTTCTATGGAGCACTTGTGATGAAAACTGATGTGAGCTCACTGTGCACACTGCTATTGTAGACTCACACCACCTGAAGATTTTTACCCTGCATATTCAGAAGTGTGACTGCAACTGGAGCCAAATTCTTAGAATCATAGAATCATAGAACGGTTTG
>NW_010335623.1:0-1967 GCF_000700745.2 Antrostomus carolinensis
TAAGGAGCAGCTTCAAGGGGCCATCAGGGTGTCCTGGTGGCCACCACATCCCTGTTCCACTGCTCAGCCCCACAGTGGTTTCACAGGGGTCTTCTCAACTCATGAGTTGGGTCTGGGGGCTCTGCGGGAGCGCTGGCTGGCCCCACTGCCTGCAAAGGGCTTCTCCAAGCATGGTCCAAGCCACCCTGACTCTGCCATGAGTGTTGGGGCATCAGCATCCCCTGGATGGGTGATGTGACCCAGGTACTGGTGCAGGTTGCTCAGAGAAGAGTTTGGGGATGGGTCTCCCCTGTCTGGGGTGGACATGCAGCTCCTGGGCTCTGAGGTCAGCCCTGTTGGGAGTGGAACCCCTGTCCTGGCTGGTTTTGGTCCCCAGCTGCACCCTCAGGGCTGTCTCAGCATTGTCTTCATCATGCTTGGTGGCTGTTGTGTGTTGGAGGAACCCTGACCTCTCTCCTTTCCTGGCAGTGAGAAGCCCCCCGCGTTCCAGCGCTTCCACACCCTCGCGCAGGACGTGCCCCCGGGGCTCACACTGCCCTACAAGTTCAAGGTGCTGGCAGAGATGTTCCGTAGTGTGGACACCATCTCTGGGATGCTCTTCAACCGCGCCGAGACCATCACCTTTGCCAAGGTCAAGCAGGGGGTGCAGGACATGATGCGCAAGTAAGTTGGCAGCACGTTTTGGGGTCTCAGCTGAAGCTGTGATGCCCTGGAGTCATCTCTTGGGGTTCCCAACCAACCTCTGTGGGTGCTGTTGCAGGCAGTTTGAGGAGCGACACGTGGGGCAGATCAAGGCAGTCTACCCCACCTCGTACAGGCTACGCCAGGAGAAGAACATCCCCACCTTTGGTAACGGCGTGAAGAAGTCTGAGTACCAGCTCACGCTGGAGCCGGTGCTGGGGGAAGGTGGGTACAGCTGTGGGGTGGGGGTCCCGAGAGCTGGGTGGGGTGTGTGCTCAGTCCTGACTGGGATCCCTCAATCCCCAGGGATCCTCTCTGCTTGGTCCACTAGATAATCTGACCTGTGAGGGCCTTGAGCGTGTTGGAAGTGGGAGAAGTGGGAGGATGATGGATCAGAGGTGCTGGCAGTGACTCAGCCCTCAGATGGGACCCTGATCCTGTTTCTCTTGAAGTTTGGACCCTGTCGTGGTGTTGCCACGCTTTGTTGGGATGCCATGGGTGATGCTCATGATGCCATGGGTGATGCTCATGGGTGATGCTCATGATGCTGCGGGTGATCCCGTGGGTGATGCTCATGATGTCATGGGTGGTGTTCATGGGTGATGCTCATGATGCTGTGGGTGATGCCATGGGTGATGCTCATGATGCTGTGGGTGATGCTCATGGGTGATGCTCATGATGCGGTGGGTGATGCCCACGTCTCTCCTTGCAGAGGAGAAAGTGAACGGCCGCCCACACTTGTCAGCGTCGCGCTTGCTGGAGCGCAGGAAGGAATTCAACCGTAACCTGGTGAACATTGTCAAGCAGCACCACAAGGTGAGGACCCCCCAGCACCCTCTGCTTTTAGGGTCTGGGGTTGCTCTGGTCGCTATCTAGAGAAGCAGTGGAAGGAGCAGGCTGGCATCTGGGCTGAAGGACATGGCTGGATCCTGTGGGATGTTCCTGGCAGGCGTGGGTGGGAAGGATGGCAGCTGGAATCTCTCCTGGCTCTGAATTCCTCTGAGCCGGCTGCCACGTGTTGCCAGGCCATGCTGGGAGCGTGGAGCACTGCCCAGCTCCCCCGTACCTGGCCTGCAGATGCTGTGACACAGCCTTGCCCCTCTCCAGGTGTTCCTGGCTGCCCTCAGCCCTCCCATGGTGGTGCCGGAGGAGAAGCTGACCCGCTGGCATCCCCGCTTCAATGTAGATGAGGTGCCGGACATCACCCCGGCGGAGCTGCCGCGGCCACCCCAGGAGGACAGGCTGACCACGGCCCCGGAGGTGCTGAGCTCGGCTCGGGGGGTGCG
>NW_010335623.1:1978-2644 GCF_000700745.2 Antrostomus carolinensis
CACCAGGGTCTGGCTCCATCTCAAACCAGGAGCCATCTCTCCAGGAGGATGGTACCAGATTGGGAAGGAGCGTTTCAGAGCTGTAGGACTTGGAGGTGTAGGCAGGTGGGAACACAAGCCTGGCTGTTCTGGCTGCAGGTTATGGAGTTAGGACAGGTTTCAGGCTTAGAGGAGCCATCAGTGCTGATTTTGGGGCTGGGAGACGAGATGAAGCCCCCTGAGCTGTCCTCCACGCAGGCAGCGATGGGTTGGACGCGCTGGGCTTCGAGGTGATGGCGGGGGCGGCGGTGGAGGGGAAACTTCTCCTTCCTCCAGTGTGAGCTGCTCCCAGCTGTAACCCAACTCCTCCTCCTCCTCCTTCTTCTTCCACATGAGCAGATGGAACGTGGCCTGGAGAGCGGCTGAAGCCGGTGCGGGGGAACCGGTGGTTTCCAAAGCAGCGTCCCCTGCCAGCACCTCCAGTGCTCTGAAAGGGGTGTCCCAGGCGCTGCTGGAGAGGGTGAGTAATTCAGTCCTGGCCCTAACGCCGGTGGTGATGGTGGGGGGACACACACACACACCTGCCTGTGTCTCACACCCCATCTTCTCTTCTCCCCAAGATCCGGGCGAAGGAGGCACAGAAGCTGCAGGCGCTGATGACGCGGGACCCGCGGCAGGAGGAGCGAC
>NW_010335623.1:2659-7004 GCF_000700745.2 Antrostomus carolinensis
CTGGCCATGCTGGGGCGGTTACCGGCCATGGCCCGTATCCTGCGCAACGTCTTTGTGGCTGAGAAGAAGCAAGCTCTGACCATGGAGGTGGCTTGTGCCCGTATGGCTGACAGCTACGACACGCAGATGTCTCCTGGTAGGAAATGGAGGGGGGTGGTCTCCTCGTCTTTGCAGGAGGAAGGGGCTGGAGAGCTGAGCTCTGAGCTGGTGGTTCCCATTCTTTTTGCAGGTGAGATGGAGAAACACTTGCGGCTCTTTGCAGAGCTCCTGCCCGACTGGGTGGGGATCCACGCCATCAGGACAGACACCTACATCAAGCTGGACAAGGGGATGGACCTCAGCCTCGTCACCGAGAGGCTCACCAAGGCGGCGAAGGAGGCAGAAGCTCTCTGAGCTCCACGAGGGTTGAGGTTTCCCCAGTGCAATCTCCTCGAAATGTAGCAAATCCCGACTGTGCTCCAGGGACTGGTGTGGGCTGACAGGAGACTCATCCTCAGGGATCTCCAAGGAAGAGCAAAAAAAATGCCTTAATTTAACTAATTTCTCAGCCAGGGTCCTTCTGGGTGAGGACTGTAGTTCCCTCGACCCTTGAGTTGAAGGCAAGCAGTCCTGGGGTGATGATGATGATGCAAGTGGTGAAGAGGAGCTAGTAACCTCTTCTTGGCTTTGCTGTGCTCTCCTGAAGGTTGGATGCAGGAGGTTCCTCCTCAAGCCTTGATGCAGATTTCTTCCATTAACTGGGTCCTGGTGGGGTTGGAGGCAGGACTGGGCAGGGGTGATGGGCAAGAAGGAGTGAGAGAAGAAGTCACAAATTGATGAGGGTTTTTTTTGGAGCTCTTGGGCCTCATTCTGTTTTTAAGAGGAGGGGAAAAACGCATCTCCAGCCCTGGCTGGAAACAACTCCAGGACTTGTCAAAACATATTTGTATTAAATGTTTTAAATAGAGCGGACTTGTGTTAACCCAGCGCTCTTCCTCTCGGCCGTGTTCACACCGGGGTTCTCCATGGCAATTGGCACCGGCTGGAGCACTCAGGGAAGGGTTTTGGGTCATCATCCAGCTCCTGGAGAAAGGCTGACTGGAAAAAGTGAGCGTGGGTTTGCAGCAAATGAATGCAGCTTTTGTAAAGAGGGACCATGGAGCAGCTCCCAGCGGGACAGGAGCCGGCAGGGCTGGGGGTGGGAGGGTGTGGGGGGGCTTTTTCCCCAGTGGAAAGTCCAGGACATGCAGATAAAGTAGCTTGGGAAGAGGGACAAGAAAAGTGCTGATGGCTGCTGAGGTGCTGGCCTGGCCCAGTGCCCAGCAGGTCAGTGCTTGGAGGAGGTGGGAGCTGCCCAGTGCTGTGTTGGGCACATCTCACGTGGCTTCCTGAGCCAAGCTGGGCTGGTTCCAGCATGGAGCACTAAGGACTTGGATGGAAAGGTGACTGTCCTTCTTCTGGGTGAGGGACCACGCTGGTCCAGGGAAGCTTCCCCAGTTGAAGTGCTGATTTTGGAGGCTGATGCCATCAGAGATCCCTGTATCTCTATCCTCTTCCTCCTCCAAGAACCTGCATGCCATTGGGGGCAGGACCAGTTGGCCAGCACTGCTGGCAGGAGGTAAGCCCTGTTTCCAGGGAGGAGGGTTTAAACCCAGCTGGGAGGCTGGAGGGATGCAAGGCTGGGCTGGATCAACTACACTGACCAGACTTGGCTGTGGTGGAGAGGAGCTGGTCTCTCTCCAGAGGAGCTGGTCTCCAGGGGAGCTGTTTCCAGCAGCCTTGCTGGCACACGCACGCCCCAGGGGAGCTTGCAGCAAGCTCCCGTTTCTCAGGACAAAAAAAAAAACCCAACTCCTTTTCCTCCTGCCTGGAAGCCAGCCCTGCACAACCTTGTCTCCACGAACAATGACATTCAACAGTTGCTCACAGCGTGAAGACACCGTCCCCAAGTTCCCTGATGTCACCCCTTGGCCCCACACGCAGCCAGCTCTGGCACTGGCTGGGGTTACACTGGCTTCCACAGCACACAGCTGCTTTCCATGGCTCTTTGGGGTGGAATTACTTTTTCCCTTCTCCACCTCGCAGCAGGGACCCTCTCCCCGTGCCAAGTACGCGCGCGAGGGCTGGCTGCGAAAACAACTGCCCTGGGGTAAGTTTCTCCCAGGGGAATGGTGTTTCCCAGAGCAAACCCAGCAACCATTGAAGTGGCTTTTCAGGAAATGGTGATAAAAATCGTGGTAACAGCTCTTCTCAAGGGGAAAAGGTGAGTGGGGGGAAGGTTTGCTGAGCTGCAGGGTCTATGATCTCACCCCAGCATTGGGTATTTCCACTGCAACCCAGTAGGACCAGTCTGGGTTCTCTCCTCCAGCAAGAGGTTGGTGCCAGGTATGGAGAGAAGGTACCTGAAGGGTTAAGTCTTGGTCATCACCTTCCTTCCAAGGATTTGGGGTGCCAAGGGCAGCCTACACCACAGCCTTGCTCTCCAGTGTTTGGAGGAGGACGCTCATGAGGGTCATTAACGGCTTCAGCTACTTCAAGAACAGCTCTGAGGCAGTTTAGAAAAAGTAAAAATAAATCACCATTTATTTTACCAGTGAGTTCAGCCCCTGTGAGGACAGGGACACAGACCCTCGTGTTTTCAGGCACGTGGAAGTTTTGGCATGCTGGGTTTTAGCTGCTCCTGTGACCAAACTGAACCCCGCGATAGGGAGCATCTCCAAACCCCACATCATCCATCACACAACCTGAGCAAGACCACGGGAGCTTGGCTGTGAGCACAACACCTTTTCTTTCTTTCCTGTGGCCTGATCTGACACCAAATACACCCATAGCCTGCAGGAAGGGGGGGGAGAGACTTGGGACAAGGGCAGGGAGTGACAGAACAAGGGGTGATGGCTTGAAACTGGAAGAGGGGAGATGGAGCTGAGATGTGAGGAAGAAATTCTTTGGTGTGAGGGTGGTGAGACACTGTCCCAGGTTGGGCAGAGAAGCTGTGGCTGCTCCTCCCTGGAAGTGTTGAAGGCCAGGTTGGATGAGGCTTTGAGCAACCTGGTCTAGTGGAAGGTGTCCCTGCTGCTGGCAGGGGGGTTGGGACTGGATGAGCTTTAAGGTCTCTCCCAACACAAACCAGCCTGGGATTCTAAGCACCACCTTAATGCAAGAGCAACCTATTCTGATGTGAGCAACCAGAGGTCAAACACAGAGGGATTTATAATCAAACAATCACTTTGTGCCCATCTTCTGTGTCTCTGGCAAACTCTTAGCAGGTTTCTAGGAGGCTGACCAGGCACAACTCAACCAAAGGGGAACGCTGGGTCCCCAAAGCTCTCAGACCTCTCCTGCCTCAGCAGCACTATTTTCAATTTGGTCTCCTAAAATAAAAAACATTCAGTGAAGCTGCATCTTGGTCTCCATCCCCCAAAAACAATCAGGCTGTTCCTTCTTCCCAAAAGGATGAACTTCAAAAAAGATCCTTACACCCAACACACCTTCATCTTGGTCAAAAAATAGGACTTATGATGACATCGCATCTGGCCAGGATCAAAACTTGTAGGTTCCCCCCTCACCCACCCCCCTCGTGACATCAAGAGTCACCAAATAAATCCCAAACTTGTGCCCAGCTCACGGCGTGCGTTCCCTTCTCCTGGCTCCTCCTCACTCGTACTGCAGCAGCGAGTAGAAAGGGATGGATTTGAGTTTTTCCGACCCCTTCAGGAGTTTTAACTCGATGACCACCAGGCACTCCAGGATTTCAGCCTTCAGCCTCTTCATCAGCTCGCAGGCTGCACACATGGTACCTGCACGACACAGAGATGGAGCAGAAACATCGTCACTTGAGGAGTGGTTGGTGCTCCAAGAGGTGCTTCAGAGGTAAGTTTCAAACCCCACGGCCACTCCTGCTGTCACCAACACACACGTAGGTGGGGTAGACATGCTCTAACCCCATCTGCTCCTCACCTCCAGTTGCAAGCAAGTCATCTATGATGACTATTTTTTGTCCCGGTTCCACGGCGTCACTCTGGATTTCAAGTTCAGCCTAAAGAGTGGCTTCATGTTAGTCTTGTCTTACTGAGAAACGCTTCACAAACTGCTAACACGTGATGGAACACAGCCAGGTCTTCAGCAAGATCAACCTTGACACTCAGCACCTAAACCCCCCCCCCAAAAACACAGACTCCAGCTACAGGGGAGTGTCACGGAAATACAGCGTGGGTTAGGGGATTGCTGGGCCAACCCTCTGGCATGTCAAGAGCCTGGATATTCATCAAGTGAGTTATGGTCCCATGGTGAAACCTTATCCCAGAGCAGCTCTCCAGTGGGGAAAATCTGTAATGCACTGGGCTGGAGCGCTCTGCCCCAACAGCAC
>NW_010335624.1:0-275 GCF_000700745.2 Antrostomus carolinensis
ACCCCTCTGTTAATTCTTTAGCAAAGGCTGCAGAAAGCCAGGAGAGCCTCAAGAGGGGAGGGGATAATGTATCCGTGACGTGTCCTCCCTCGCAGCGCCCTCCGAGGGACCCAAATACAGAGGAGCCAGAAAAGAGCCGCAATTAGCATTTGCGATGGGACGGGAGGCCGGGGAGGGGGGAGCCGGGGGCGGAGGCCGTTTGCTTGGCAGCCCGAGCTCTCTCCCCCCGACCTCCATAAGCGGCCGCGGAGCGCCGGCGGAGACCCGCGGGCCCC
>NW_010335624.1:385-757 GCF_000700745.2 Antrostomus carolinensis
GACACGGGCATGCGTGGGACCGCGACACGCTTGGGCCCTGCTTCACCAGGGCCACTGCACTGCCATGAGTCACCCGAGCACTTTCCCCTGTTGTTTTGGCGCTGGGTAAAAGGGGCAAAATGTACCTGCGTTCACATATATATGTGTGTGTGTCATATATATACATGCATACGTATATGTAGCACACGTTTATACTATAGATACACATTCTATATATTTGGCACATACACGTGCGTACGTATGTATATATGTATACTTAAAAAGGCGCACACAAACACACACGTATATATATATTTATACACGGCCTATCGCATTGCTGGGTGCGGTGAGAGGGGAAGCGCGGGCCCGAGCTCCCGTGCAGGCGGCGGGGGC
>NW_010335624.1:903-1206 GCF_000700745.2 Antrostomus carolinensis
AGCCCCGGAGCGCCTGGACTTTGCCGGCGTCCCCCGGGCCCCTCCTTGCAGGCGGTGGAGACCCGGCGGCTGCCCCACGTACCGCGGTGTGGGCAGAGCTGGGCGATGTGGCTCTCACGGGGCTGTAACCGCAGGGCTAGGGGCCACCTTTGCAGAGGTTGTCAAGGCGGCCGCTAAAACAAGAGCGATGCCAGAGTCACCCCCTCCCCTCTAGAGTCTTGTCCCGAGAGACCGGAATAAGCCCGTCCCGGATCCGACCGGCCTGGCTCCGACGCGGCCCCGACCCCACGGGAGCCCTTCGCC
>NW_010335625.1:0-36083 GCF_000700745.2 Antrostomus carolinensis
GCTGCCCCACGCCGGGCGGGTTCCTGCTTTGGCTGAGCTTGGCCGGCTGCAGCGCCGAGTGCCACAAGCCGCAGGGCTCAGGGCAGGCCCGGCCAGAGCACCCGGGGACTCGGGCTTCAGCCTGAGCCGGTCTCGCCTCTCTGTTTGGGCCTGGTTGTCCAGAGTCTGGCACTCTGAGAGCCTGAGCAGAAAGGCAGCAGGTACCGGTGCTGGTGGGCAGCCGCGACTGCTGCGAATGCCGGGTTAATGCGTGCCCAGCACCACAGACTGAGCTGCCCCAGCAGGTGGGAATGGCAGAGCTCCCCAAAGCCTCGCAGAACTAATGAAGCCAAAGGTTTGGGTTTTGTGAGAGCTTTTGAGAAGAGTTCAGCCATTCTGTCAGTACTAGCTGAAATGGGCCTGACTGACCTGAAAGATTTTTGGGGAAAAGACACCTGTGCAATGTTGAAAAATCTCATTTTCTATTAAAAAACTGGAGTAACTGTACCTCAACCTGCTGAGACTTCTGTAAGTTGCTTTTAACCCATGAAATCACAAACAACCTCGAATAAAAGAATTAGTACATAGTGCAGTCTGTGCTCTTGCCACATGTGCTGCCTTTGTCAACTATGCTGTTACAGAGGGAAAAATATGAACCAAAAATTACTAGCATTTTCCTGTTGCCTCAAATACAAGGCTCTAGCCAGTGATGATGTCTGCTAGCAGTGGCAAGCTCCATACAGAACAGTGATGAAGCGACACTGGGGTTTCATTAGAGGTAGCTACAGAGAAAATAATTTAGAAAATAATGTGTTAATAATGAGAGGCAAACTTAACTCCTTGAACCCCAACAGCAAATTTTCCTTTCCTCTTAATTCACATAATCCTGTGGAACTCATGGGCTGCCCACTTACATAACTGGGAAAAGACACTTGACTGTTTTGTTGGGGTGTTGTTTGGTTTTTGTCTTTTTTTAACCTCTTGCTGGCTCCATTCTTCTGAACCAGACACAGAATGATGCTGTTCTTGATGGTGTCAAATAAATAGTGATACCTGAATGTGGATTTTTCCTAATGTGTTTCAGCGGATCACAAATATGTGGAATTTGACTTCCTTATCAATGGCCAGTTCTTGCGTATGCCACTGGTCACACACATGGAAATGGAAAATATCTCCACGGTAAGTCACACACAATTTCTCCCCATCTTGGACAGCAGAACAGACTTTGACAGTTTACTTCAATATTATTTAGGTATTACAGTGTCATCCTGACTAGGTGGATTTCCTTGCTCAGTTTTGCGTCTTTTCTGACTCCCAGGAGAATTCCCTGGATGTTTAAATCCATTCGGAACTGCAAAATTATTAGAATATGGGATTTAGCAGTGCAAGGAACATTGTTAGCCAAGCTGTTGTCTGTATACAGTTCAGAGGGGAAATTCGTGTCTTATTCAGTTCATCATTAATGTATCTTGACTCCTGCTCTATTAGTTACATTGCGGGATAATGAGGAAGGTTTGTATTACCTCTAGAAAATGCTGTGAAGTATTTTAGACATGAGTTTTATATGGGTAAATACAGAGGAAGAGGAACCCGAGAATAGTGAAATTTTGTGCTTTTGCTTCTAGCTTGCTATTAATAGTAATTTGGTAAAAATATGGAGAGCAATATAATTCAGACACTTTTTTCCTAAATAAATTAATTCCATTAATGTGGCAAAGCACTTGGATACCAAGATCTTTCCCCTCTAAACTTGTATATTAGCATCACACTACAGTTAAATATTACTGTTACTGATTTTAAAAAATAAAACCACACTAAAGTATTTTGTCTTGTGAGCTTAGGAAGAAGTGGTGGAAATAGAGTATGTGGAGAAATATATGGCCCCTCAGCCAGAGGAATGCATCTTCCATGATGACTGGATCAGTTCTGTTCAAGCCACTGAAGAATGGTACCATGCTAAGCCAGTTCTAAGTTTTGTCTTGCTTATTCCTGTTGTGTGCAGAGGATTCCATGGTGTCAAATGGAGTACTGTTCCCTCTCTTTAATATCTAATAATCTGGTTGGGGTTTTCCCCTCTTCTCTATGTTTTTATTTTTTTTTTCACCTGCCAAGTCAGTCAGCTACTTGCTTTTGTAAGCAGTTCTGCTTTAACACCTCTGTTCTGAGCTTACAGAGACTTTACTACAAGTAGAAAACAGGCAGGGCCACTGAACATGAGATACTGTTAATGCAAATGCATCATACAAATGCTGTTTACTATCCTTTCTCTCAAAGGACAGCTAGATTTCATTATCTCTTTAGCTTAAACCTTTGACTGCAAATGTGGCATTCATTAGCAACAAGTACAATAGTGTACCTTTATGCAGAGCTTTTATTTAAAACAAAACAAACCAACCGTAATTGTCCTTTTCCACTGTCTTTTCACATTTATTTTCCAATCAGCTAGGCAATGTTCCTATGTTAAGTAATGGTCTGAAAATGCTTTGGGATCCTCTAGCAACATACCATGAACAACGAATTATCTTTTGCTTTAAATGATGTAAGCAATCTTACGTCTCACCTACCAGAATATGCAGTACTTCCACTGCTTTTCTTATCAGCCAGTACTCCTAGCCTTGCGGTTGTAGGTTTTAATGAAGCTTTGCTCTGTAATAAAAAGATTTTTTACTTTTCCAAACTTTTTTTTTTCCCCAAAACACACAAAGTAGCAATTTTTTTAATTTGTTTCAGCTAACCAGTTACTGTGCTAATATTTTTACAATTTCCGGTTAAGGCTTTTTTTCATAAAAACACTGTTGGTTTTAAAGACAATGTTTCCAATTCTGTACCCTGCAGGATATTAACTGGCTGCTACGATCAGACTGCTCGAATCTGGTCTTTAGAAGGAAAATCCATCATGACAATAGCTGGGCATACAGAAGTAGTGAAGGATGTGGCATGGGTGAAGCAAGGTCAGTATATATATTAGGGGAGTAGTAATATTTTGATTTATTGGGGGAGAAATGTCAGCATTCATCAACCATTAATATTTAATTATCTAAATGCTACAATTAATTCGATCTGTCAGTGGTGTTAGAAATTAAGTAATGGTGTGAGTAAAACAGTCCTTTAACAGTAATGAGTATAGATGGTTTAACATGTGTGTTGTCTATCTACCTTGTAGCTGTCTTTAGCAAATATCAGTATGTGTATTTATATTCACTGTACTTGCAGGGTAACATGATGTAAACTGAGATATGTATGAGTTTCTATCTCTCTGCTATTTCTTCTTTGACTAGAATAATTACTATAAAGACTTTGGAAAGTGGAGTTGTGTGTGAGCATGACTTTTTTGTTCCTCAGACAGTTTATCGTGCCTGTTACTCAGTGCTTCTATGGACCAAACTGTCCTGCTATGGGAGTGGAATGTGGAGAAAAACAAAGTGAAAGCCCTTCACTGCTGCAGGGGACATGCTGGGAGTGTAGACTCCATAGCTGTTGACTGCACGAGAACTAAAGTAAGTGACCCCTGGAAAGAAACCTTTGTCTTCTAGGATGTTAGCAGCCCATATCTCAAAAATGATTTGTGTCCCTGCATAAGTACTAGTCATCATGTTCTTATGACTGACTGTGGTATTTTAACTGACACATTAATAAGTTTCCAGTCTTGTTACAAATGGTGGTTATTGAATGATTAGGAGTGGTATATCAACGATAGGCCATCTTCTCAAAGTGATGCACTTAACCTCTAAAAACCACAAAAAGCTGAAGGTGACTCTAGATAGGCACAAACTATTATACTGCTGTTTATTTCTAAGTAAATTTTACTTTTAATGCATGTGAATTTTGCATTATAATGAACTATTTTCAAATTTGACCTAAATTTTCACAGTAGTTTTGGTGGGAGAAAAAATTCCAGAGTGAAACTTGGAAAGAGCAAGTGATAGAAGAGGTCCTTTCCTTTTATCCAGGAATTCAACAGTTAAGAGCAGAAAGGTAACACTGCTCCCAGCCTGTCTCAATATCAGACAGGTTAAAATAAAACCTTTTGGTGCTGAAGGAAATTAAGTGATATTTCATAGATGTTTTTCCTGCAAAGGAAAGAAAAAAGAATCATTTGATCTATGCCAGAAATTTTTTTTTGAGGAGCCAAGCACTATTCTTCATTTATTATAACCCACTGGGTAATTTTTCAAGCAGAAAGTGTATTTAATATGGCTTACAAGGTCAGTCTGGATCAGCATTTAACAAAATGTTTCTGTTCATACAGTTCTGCAGTGGATCCTGGGATAAGATGTTAAAGATCTGGTCTGCAGGTAGGATAAGCGTAAGCTGGGGTTCCTGGCTCTCTTAAAAAACCCTGTACTTACAACCTGAAAGATGGATATCTTCAGATATCCACTTTTTTCCTTAAGAAAATTTGAGTCTGTAATATTAAAAGCAACATAGGTGGGTTTTTTGGGGGTGGTTTGTTTGTTTGTTTTTTGGTGGGGTTTTTTGCAAGCTTTGTAAGACTATACTTGTCTATATTAAGGTACTGGTTTGGTTGGTAACACAATTTCAGGTATGGTTATCAATGGCTTGCTGATGTTTAATTTATTCAGAACATAGTGCTTTGTATCTCTTTCATTTATTTTTAATGGATTTATACAAATGTGTAGATTTGAGTATAGATTCCTTCAAAACCAGAAGTTTGTGTGTTGTTTTCCTGTTCTATTATTAACATCATAATATAGAGGACAGTAAGATGATCAGGTCTTCTCTAGAAACGTAGACTAATCCCATTTGATCCGAATGGTTTTTTGTTTTTTTCACTGTTAGAAGTCATATTCTGTCAGTTTGGGAGTATGTATGTAGGTATTGTATCTAAAAGAAAATTGTGTTTATCACACACCTGAATTACTGTTGGGAATTTCCATGAGTAATGGTGGTCTTAAAAATTAATTGTGACTTCATTTTAAAACTGCACAACCTGCAGCAGACAGCTGAATTTGTACTCATTTTCCTCATGCGCAAAATAGAGATAATACCGATCTGATCAGAGGTGTAGCTTTAAAATATTCATGCATCACAGCCAGGTTAGGTACTGTAAATACAGGGTTTGCTTAATTGCTTATATGGAAATTTAATTAAAAACCATCTAGATCAAGTCTGACCATCTTCTGTCACAGTACCTACAGATGAAGAGGATGAAATGGAAGAAGCAGCTAACAGACCACGGAAGAAGCAGAAAACTGAACAGTTGGGACTAACCCGGGTAAGATGAGCTCCAGGTTTGTCTAGGATTTTATTTTAAAAATGTAGTCACAGAAAATAATTTCTTTGTTAAAAGTGACTCTGTGAATATGGTGGTATGTCTGAGGCTGGTCAGACACATATTTTTATTTGTTGAAAGAATAGATTTATCGACGATATGCAATCTAATCTCCTCTCATCTTTAAATTCTAGACTCCCCTAGCAACCCTCTCTGGCCACACAGAAGCCGTCTCCTCTGTGCTGTGGTCAGATGCTGAAGAAATCTGCAGTGCATCATGGGACCACACCATTAAACTCTGGGACGCTGAGACTGGAGATCTCAAATCAACTTTGGTGAGATCACTATACTTTAGCTGAACCTACAGACAAAGTCCTGCAATAAAAGAGGTTGTGCAAAAATAGCAGCTCCTCTCTTAGTTACTATTTTCTTTTCTGACAGACAGGAAACAAAGTGTTTAATTCTGTCTCTTACTCACCACTGTGTCGACGCCTCGCATCCGGGAGCACTGACAGACATATTAGACTATGGGATCCTCGCAGCAAAGGTGAGCTAAAAACATGTATGTTCTCCAAGTGTTTTTTTCCAAGTCAGAACTTCTCACTGTTGGGAGACATCTCACATACTGTCTTCTAGTCCCTCTGCTTGAAACAAAACATTTGGGGGCTTTTATCAAATACCAAGATTACGTCTATCTTCTGTAATCTGGTGCAAGATGACTTTTGATTTCTCACTGAATAATTTAGAAAACTAACTCAGCACAGCTTTTCTCCTTTTTTTTTTTTTAACTAACTAATCAATGTTCAATTGTGCAGTTGCAGGCCTGAATTTTTTTTTTTTTTATTACAGTTCACACTTAAGTTGGTCGGACCTTAATTAAAGTGAAATAGAAGTCACTTTGTTACAATATAGTGGTGTCCTGTCTGACAGGATTCCAGAGAACTTACTACTGAGCCTGCCAGATTTATTTCATAGACATGTTTACTTGTTTAGCTTCTATAACTCAGTTTAACAGTATTATCTTCTTATATGTTAATAATAAAAGCAATTTTTTGGTATACTTTACTTTTTCAAAAATATTTGAAAAGAGTTTAATGACAAGAAAATACATTTTTATAATTTTGATTTTTTTTTCTTACCAGAATTTGTGCAGTATATTTTTATTTGCTTTCTTTAAAGTTCACTTTGATTTTTGAAGTTAGAATTGCTGGTGGAAGAAACACTTACCTTGAACACAGACATGTTGCTGACTGCTTTTCTCACTGGATTTTGTATGCATCTTAAAAGTGCTGATTTCAATTGACATCTGCTGCTGTCTTTTCTCTTTTTCTGTTCAGATGGCTCTTTGGTTCTCCTGTCTCTGACATCTCACACAGGCTGGGTGACATCAGTGAAGTGGTCACCTACCCATGAGCATCAGTTGATCTCTGGTTCTCTGGACAACATTGTGAAGCTGTGGGACACAAGGAGGTAAAATAAACATGTTCTTCACTGTTCCAAAAGCACGTAAACTTACAAGGTCAGTTAATGAAAAAGCAAAAGCAGTCTGAGACATAAATTGGAAACTCCTGTGGCATTTGTAAAAACCCTCTAGGATTTAGGAATCAAACACATATAATGAAAGGTCTGCTAACCTTCCTCTATTTTAAGGAACAAAATACGTTCTCTAAGGAATGAGCCTAAAAGTGTGTAGTTTAACTCGATACTCTTTTCAGACCTTTCATTACAAATTTCAAAGCCAGGAAGTGGTTTGCAGTCAGAAGACATAAATGGCTTTTCTGGAAAACACATACAGTCGAGAAGCATCCACAGTTGCAAGAAACTGTTCCTAAAATGTAGATTAATTAAATTTCAGTCTCAAGGTAGTTTGCAAGCAGGAGCAAAATGTTGCTGCTTTTCTCTTTGGGGATGTAGGAGAGGTTAAAACTGATGTGATCAGCTGTGGATAAAGCAAAGAAAACATCACAGACAGTAGATATCTTTACTCTCTGAAGGTGTTTAATACTGCTAGACCACATCTGTTTGATAGCATCATGACAGTAATTTTTCCAGGGACCAATTTTGTTTTCTGTGATTGCTCACATAATTTCAAACGTGTGACTGTAACTACCTGTGCTTTACCAGTTGCAAAGCTCCTCTGTATGACTTGGCTGCTCATGAAGACAAGGTTTTGTGTGTGGACTGGACAGAAGAAGGGGTAAGAATCTGAGGAGCAAGTTACTCAATTTCTATGCATAGTGGTTAGGAAGAGAGCTAAAAGCAGTCATGGACTTGTTTTTTCCTTTTTGCTTAAAGATAGAATAGAACACGAAGTTTTATTTGTGCTGTGGTTGATACTAAGTAAAAGAGAAGGTGTTACTGTCATACACATCGCAGCACTTCCCCATGCTCATGTGCAAAGGATAAGGATGGGAATTTAAGCTCTGTAGCATTAAAGGGGTGTTACCCTGATATTCCAGACAAGGAGAGACAGGAGAACAGCACCACACCTCTTGTTCCAAAGGTGCTGTTTGCTGCCCTGCAGACTAAAGCAGCATGAACTGGCAGCTGGGACATGGCAGTACATGTAGATGCAGGGAACTATATAATCCTCTACAGCAAGCTGTTCTGCTACTGTAGTCATACACACATATATAAAATGGGAGAAAAACATTTTGTTAATGTTAAAGATTCTCAGTGTGGCTTCTCTGTAAAAAGGTGGGAAAAACTTAAGTTTTCCTGCAAAAACTTTGCCTTTAATTTTAGGAGGGTAAGAGACAAGGCTACTTCTGCACTTTTGATTCTGCGTTTTAGTCATGCACTAACAGTTCATTATTCATTACTCCTGCTTATGTCTTCAAAGGAAAGAAAATCTGAGTCCTCAACTTCTGTGTAGCTATTTTGTTTAGTTCTGATATTAATCACAGTTTTCTTTTCCTCTCATCAGTTGCTATTGAGTGGGGGTGCAGACAACAAACTGTATTGCTACAGATACCCAGCTACAGCCTCTGATGTTGGAGCATGAAGGTCAACAGCCACAAGATATATTTTTTGTTATTTTTTTTAAAGATTTTTGCAGCAGTCACTCTCTGTTAACATCCCTACACAACCAACACCTGAAGAAAGGTTTGTGTTACTCAGAGAGCTGTTGTTCCTGGTTTTTTGTATTGGTAACTTATATCCACATTTGTCACAGAAAAATGGCAACAAGCAGTTATGAATGTGATCAGTGTGAAACAAAGCAAAGGGCATTTCCTCCCTTTCTGATGGCTTTGCATTAAAATCTTTTAAATGGCTATTTGTATAGCCCTTTTAATAAGGAGTAAACTGTTCTTGATACTTACAGAAAAATTACTCACTGGACTAAATTATTTTTTGCTTTACCTTGAAAAAAATAAAAGTTTTATCTACAGTTCATGGGTGTAGTGCCTCACTTCAGATAAAAATCAGGCTTCAACTCTCCTTTTAGCATTGCTGTTGGCAGTTATTAAGATTAGGTCCTTAACTGATGAACCTAGTCTTTCTTCTAGGATGAAGACTTCCTGTTTGCAGTGCAAATGGTATGATATAAAGGAATTTCGCAGATTAAATATTTCATTTTTTTGTTGCTAAGTTAAGGCTGTAAATTACTTTATAAGCATGTGCGTGCCTTGTGCCACAGTACATGTTATATTGCAGTACAACAAATGTGGCATCTTAGTCCTAAAAAGCAGCAGATATATAGAAACAAGAGGAGGATCACACAGAAAACACAGAAGAAAAATTAATTTGTTCCTAGAAAGAACGGATACAAAAATTGAAATAGCTTTTAGGCTGATAGAGGATAAGCACTATCCAAACATGCTCATTTTCTTTGCTGGTAGTCCCACTTTAATCAGCATTTAAATTAAAAAGCTATTACTTCAGTCTGTTAGATGTCATATATATGACGTTAAACCAGCCCACAGTTTAACAGTGTGGAAACCAAACTTGAATATCCTCACTAATGTCTTACCTTCCAATAAATGCAAGAATGGTACAGCACAATCAAGCCAAATGCTTAAAGTGCAAGATTAATAATTTTTCTTTGAAGTGTGAAAACTGACCTCCAGGTTTACAATATGGACAAGTTCTGAGTCAGCAGTTTAGGAAATACCAGAACAGCAAAGATGCAGGGGAAGGATCTCTGATCCCTTGGCTCTGCAAGCAACGTACTGCAACTAATAGACTAACCTTTATTTAACAAATGCTGCTTACAAGGAATTAGTTCTCTTGCCATCATCTTATTAAAGAACATGCATGTGGATAATATGAACTTCATCCTTTCTAAAGCAATATACATTATAAATACCTTAATATAGCAACTAATTATGTTTTTTTCTTATAAAACTTTATTCCTTTAGAACATTGCATTCTACTTGCTCCACAAACTGGAACGTGCAAACATGGTGTGTGTTCATGACCTACAGAGTAACTATTTTGTTTTGTAAACCTACCAAAAATAAAAAGCGTTTTTGAGCAGGAATTTAGTATGTGCTGGAACATGCAGCATTCCTTCCTCCTCACTATTACAAATTTGTACAATATCACATGCCCATTTGTGGATGTGCCAGTCTATTCTATCAGTCATTGGCCTAATACCCACAACAGTTTTAAAAAAAAAAACTCTAATAAATGTTCAGTATGAAGACAGAAGAGAGTAATATCCTCTTTAGGTAATCCTTAATCCCATATACCTGATTTTTGGAGGTCTTAACCAAGTTTAGCAATATTTTTAGTGGAATGCAAGACTGTGAAGAAGTTTGGAAACTAGTTTGCTTCATTTCCCTTCAAGATTCCCAGTGACCATTTAATCTAAAGTCTTGAGCTATTTTGTGTATTATAAGAAACATCCATTTTATTACTCTCTTTTTAGGGCTGTTTTTTTTTTTTTTTTTCAGAGAAATTATGCTTGAGCATAGTTTTTGGAATTACTGTGGTCTTTTGCAGTCAGCTGTGGAGCTACTCCAGCCAATTTAGCTGATAAAAAAGTGGGTTCTCTTACATGCATATGTCTAAAGACTCATTAATGCAGCATAGGTAACCTTAATCCAGTTTTCTTGTCTTCCCAGATAGATAAAATAGACCACATTTCAGAAGCAGGAGGGCTTGTACACCTTCCTCTCACCTTGGGTTCTCATTAGGGAAAGTTCTGTGTGTGACACAGAAAGATGCAACCAAGTAAACCATACTGACATCATGATTGATACCAGCATAAGCGCAACATATATTTGTAATGCATCGGTATTACCACTGATATAAAGTGTCCCAGAACATACAAAAATACTTTTTATATTTGGCTGATTGACAATTCTTAGGATAATCTGTCATCAAAATATTTTAGTAAGAGTATTTGTTTTGCTCTACACATGCAGTTCTTTCATTTAAAATAATGATGTGAAATTAGAATGGACAGTTTGAATCCCTGTCCCATAAACTGCATGAAATGAGTAGCTTTTCAGTTGCCAGTGAGAAGTTGGTTGAGTCTGGTCTAGGAAAGACAGCTGCTCAGTCTGGATGAGACTACCAAGCCATCCAAATCAAGCCATTTACTGTATGGAATGCTGAAAACATAACTTAAACCACAAAAAATTCTGTATCGGTTACAATATTCATATTCAAAACTTCAAAATGTCAACTTTGCATATATTTGCAATTTATTCCATGGGGCAACTAGTAGCTTGTGACCTACAGGGGATCAGTATGAGTTTAAATGTCTAAAACTAAAAAAAAAAAAAAAAAATCAAAATAAATGCTCTGTGATTGCTACTGAGACTTTCAGCTTATAATATAAGCAAAGAAATGTCTTTAAATGGTTTAAACTATCTCTGAATGCAAAGCAGAATTAATGAAAAGCTGTATGGAGATATATGGCAATTTATTTTTTTTATTTTTTTTATTTTTTTTTACAGCAAAACATCTCGGTCTAAATTGCCTATTGCTTATCTCAAAGGGTCCCCCTCATCACACTTTCTGTTGTCTATGGTCTATAAATTTAGAGTAGGGAAGTTCTGATTTTCGGTCACACCACAGCTGCTGTAAACTGAATGTGAAAGACAGCTGAGATCACCTTGAAGAGCATTTGGGAAATGGCAACCAATTTAATTGCTCTCCTTTAACTGCATCCCAGTTACTGAAAAACATTTGAGTTTGTTGCACACACACGGACACACAGAGCTGTCTCATTAATTTCTGCATACAAGACAGGTCAAAAGACCAGCCAGTGCCCAACAAGATGCATCAGAAATACTGGAAATGGAAACAAGCTCACCAAAGGAAGATGAATGGTAACATCTGATACAGAGATGGATACCAAATCAGAGATAAACCTAGGGATCATAAGCAGTGTCAGCATGAATTTACATGTAGAATATGAATACATGAAAATGGCATAATTTTTCCTGCCACTAACAAGTACCAGTAACTTTCAACAAAGCAGTCTGGATCATTTTCAGACACCCAAAAAATGGTATCTAGTGTTGAAATTGCATTATTGTTTTCTGAATCTATTCAGTACCAAAGAAAAGGACTTTCTTAAATTATTCTCCACTCTAAAAAGTGCCGTTACCATGTCTGTGCACATATCCCTGCATACGCTTAACATCTGGTGGAACAGCTTAGCAGTTGTGAGTTTACTGCATCAACCAAAGTGTCACCGTAGAGTTTGCCAGCCAGACCAGCAATTCCTTCTGTCACATAGGACTTGTCTGGGGATCAGGAGGATGACAATAACAAAGAAGCTACACTCTCCTTTTTTAAAATACTTGCAACACTAAAGGCTACTGGGTGACATAAAACCTTCATTTGTGTGATTCTAAGCCTGAAGGCACTTTGCTGATCAAACAGTGGATGTAGACATCCAGAAGCATCTGCTGAAAACATGTACTTTGAACAAAAGCCTGGAAGGTGTGGCATGGGTGTGCATTAGCCAGAAAACTTGTTCATGCTATGATGTGCTTTGGATTCACAACAAACATCTGCTTTCTTATCTCCCCCGTTAAAGTAAATATAGCAATTTGCTTTCTAATTTTAAAAACATAAATTTATATCGATTTCCCATCCTTTCCCTTCTCAGGTTTTGCATCAACTTTAGCCTGAATCTGGGAAGGTTCAAACAAATTTGGGAACTACTTTTGATCTTTAAATTAGGAAAAAAAAAATAATCAAAAAGTCAAAATCTGACATAATTTTACTAAGCTCCATCAGGGACCAGAATCTGTTTGTGTGCTTGTAAGATCACAGTGATCTTTGACTCCTGCACTCTCACTTCCAGATGAGAGATTTTACCTCACAGATCTTGGATTGTTAGTTCACTATTTTGGTGGACTTCATACATAGGATGAAGTTTTGGAATTGCTAGCCACAAGTTTTTAATACTTGGAACAGGGATCAAGTATAGTTCTTGGTGTTACACAAAAGATCTTTCTTCCACCTTGCATCAACGTGCAAGTGGCCCTCTTAATATAGCCACAGCATTTAAAAGAATAGTAAATTAAATAATAAGGTTTTGCCTTTAGGTTTAAGAGCATATACAGACCCTCAATGCATAGTCTCTGCTGCTTCTCAGAAAACTGCACTATGGTCAGTAGTTATCTTCTGCAGCTAAAATACTAACCAAAATGTCTCCTAGAGCTGAACAGCACAGATTTAAGCAGATTCTGGTTTCAGTTACACTGCTGTAAGACAGTGAAGCCTATCAAAATCAATGGACTTAATATAGATTTACAGAGGAGCTTATCTAAATGCAATTTACAATAATTAGATCTTGTATCTTGATGTAGCTGAAAATTGAGTAAGAACCAGTTTCCAAAAAATCAAATATTGCATGTCAGCAAAGCCTTTTCGGGGAGGAAATAAATAAGATTTGCTTTCATAGTAACTAAACTTTGGAGCAGAATAGGGAGGGGGAGAAGATGATGGTGGTTCTCCCCTTCTAATCCAATCTGTTTAAACAGAGGAATCAAAACAACAGATGTTTAGTATGAAAAAAAAGCTGCCTGAGATACTGGCACCACAGAATCCAGCATGAATTCACCAAGGATGAGAAGGTGAGGAGACTGCAGTTGCCCTATTTCAGTTATATCAGTCTCTAGTCTTGCTGTGATTTAAATGTCCAAGTCCAGAATGTCATGTTAAAGAGGCCATCATTTTTACAAGGAAAGCAGTTTCCAACCCGTGTGCTGTCCCACCATGCACCATTCTGAATCTCTACAGTATCTATAGTATTGTTTGCTAGATGTAAACACAGGATTATGATGAGATACAAAATTTTATCTGACTAGATCATTCTGAAGAGAAGAATAGCAGACTATGTACCAGAGGAGTCTGTTTTAATGAAAGAAATCTCTATTTATAATCTCTTCTCAGATTGCTACAGTATAGTACAGCAACTAAAACAAATTTTCCATTTTGGGATGTCTGAATTGTATCTCTCATATCTTCACAGACACATTTGAAGCTTATCATTCTGCTTAGCTGGCTTGAGTATTGCTTTTACCATTGGTCTTCTCTAATTACTTTTTATAATTTATGACACAGCTGTTTGTAGGGCTGCTACTGTAAAAAGGAGAGAGAAAAATTTAAAAAGCTTTATTTCCTAATTACGTTTGATGAAAGGCACAAATAGCTTGAACCACCACTCTTAGTGTGTGACTTTTGTCTTGATTATATTTCATAAATCATCTACAAGCATACACTCAGCACTTACAAGTACTCAAGTCTGACTTGTTTCAAACAGAAACATCATCTGCTTATGTCATGTTGAAATCTGCTTTAGTCTTTGAATGTGATTCTGCCTATATTGCACCGCTGCCCAGTGAAACACTGCACTGAAACAAGATCATCTCAACAGAAATACCCTGATGACCTCTGAAAAGCATTTTGTTCAACTTGACTTACAGTTTCTTTTTGTTACTAGAAGCTTGATTGCTCTAGGATAAAATAATGTTATTATGTATTGAATTTTATAATTTTAAATTCAGATAGTATATTTGTATGTTTGTATAATTCAATGTTCTAGTTTAACTTATTCCAGCCACAAAATAATGAATTAACACTTCTTTCTGTAGTTTTGTTTGTTTGTTCCATTCAGATAACTTGCACAGATCTCTACTACTGAGTAGAGGAATACTGAGGAATAATGATAGGGATTTTATGGTACCATACACAATGAAAAGTTTATTCTAGTTAGAGACTTTTCTTCCTTTTGTCTTTTTTTTTTTTAAACATTCTTATTTAAAGATATATTGAATCTATAACATTAGGGATATATATAATATGTCTCTATTTAAAAATATTTTCTAAATATTATATGTTTTTAATATATTTATATAGTCTATAACATTGGGACACATTAAAACATTTCCAGTCTCCTGACACAATCACTGTTTCAGATTGACCACTGAGAGATTAGGTTTGAGATTTCATTTTAAAAATACATTAATGTTGCATTTTCACAAAAAGAAGAAAAAGTCCTTTATTAAATATTCAACCTAACTACATTTTGCTGAAGCTATAATTGTAATGAAGGAAGAACTTCATAATCGTTGAAAACTTTAATGGTGCCTTACACTAAAAAAAATATTTTATAGATTAAAAAGGACTTTATGTCTTTCCAATTACAAATTTAAATGGTGTCATAAGAGTATCTAATTGCAAGTGTGCTATTCATTATAAATCACACAGCATAACAGCACACTAAGGTGGAAAGTTTATGGAAAATAAGTTCCCCCTCCCTTGCACCTTCACCCCTTGACCCTTAAAACACAAACAAACAAAAATCCCCTAAATATACCTGGGTGTAGTAAAACCAAAATTTTACAGATATGTGAAGAACATTCATGGGAAATGGTTTGGAAATTAATACTTAGAATTAGATTACAACTGCATAGCCTTTCAAAATGCTGTCTGCTGCTTGTAAAGAATATTTCAAAAGTATTAAACATCAAGAATTCTTTCAAAATGTCCATAAATACGTATACACACATGCTCCCTAATATTTTTTCATATTTTTGCATTTTTGTGGGTTTTTAGGGAATTTTATAGATATATAGATATATGTAGTCTACTTCTCTACAAAGACTTCTATAGACTTCCATAGACTTCCATAAGTCTCAAGAAAAAGAACAGAAAAATTTCCCTTTTTAAAGTTGCTGGAAACGTTACATTGCTAGGAATGTCTTCTTAAGCCTGAGAGTTCAATTGAAGACATTTTTTCTTCCCAATGCACCTCATTTCACCATTGTTCCACGTGAAGTCTGACGTGGACATTAGTGACTCGTTTTTTAATTAATTCCTCCCCCAACCCCACATACACCACAACTAACTGCAAATGTTGTCAAAACCTGAAGGTCTTTTCATTTATGCATCTTACCAGTTTGAGCAACATGCTTGTTCTGCCACCTCCAGAGCGTTCATTAAAAAAATAGTCAATAAGTTGGAATTGTCACACATTTCATTTTTCGGTTACTTATTTTCATAGCCATATCTGAGGAATAAAATAAGCTAGGGTTCTTATTAATGTTTCAGGCAGAGCAGGATGCAAGTGAAACTGGTAAAAGGACAGACAACAAGGGAAGGATTCTCCTTTCTTCTGCCCAGCAAAGGTTTTCAACTTTTTTTTAATAGTCCCTATTCACTCAGTTCAATGCACTGCTGTTAATTCAGTAGAAGGTATGATTTAGAGAACGTGCATGTATATGGTGCAGAAGTATTTGGAAGGGCACATATCAAAAGTAAAAGCCATTTTATATCTGAAGAGAAAACCACTTTCCTAAAGGCTAATGTATATAAAGTACAAGCTAGCATGTATTGATGGTCTGGTGATACAAGGGAACCCTACACACCTCTCTTCCCCATCATTTGAGACAGCTCAAGCTGTGTGCCTGCTCTACGTCTTTCCCACATATCCTTCTGTTCAGATTGGGCTACACAATCTCCTCAGACCAAACATTGATATAGGCCCATCCACAGAGATATACCAAATCCTAAATTTCAGCCTGATGGCGCTAGCACTTGGCAAAGCCCTGTGCAGTTCTGTAGGAGGGATCTTACTGCTAAAGTGCCTGGACAACAATATGCAGTAGCTGTTGTTACACGATCAACCTATTATTGGACATTTTCAGTCAACAGATTGAAGGCGAGTTCGATGCTACTGCTGGGTAGATATACACACACCTTGCTATCAAAACCAGATCCTTCACCCACTTGTCTACTGAGAGTTGGCAAGAGTATAACAGTCCATATTGTATGACATTTTAATTCTATTTATATTCAGAATGCTGGGAATTCCAGTAAATCCTGCATGCACTTACCCAGATCCCAGAGGTTTGCTCTGCTTGTTGACATGGAAGGTAGAAAGAAAATGGGCACCATCTAAACCGGGCTTTTGCAGTGTTTGGGTGCCCTGTAGGCCATGAGCACACAAACAGGTTCCTGTTACTGCTGTAAATACAGGGTTGCATTTATGGAACATGCATCTCTGGTACTTCTACACTTTGGGACACAGAATGAAAGAAAAATCAGCTTTATGTACCAACTTTTAGCTCAGCATTTATTATTGTTCTTGCCACGTAGCAAGAGGGCAATGAGGGGCAGCCTGAGTATGAACACCAATAAACATGAAGGCTGAAGTTTTAACTATGCTGTAGTGACAGTCAGTTCACTTCCCCCATGCTTCCCCCAAACATTTTGCTCACTGGGGCTCTTACATATTTTACTAGTTTTTCCTCTTTTACCTTCAGATTGGCCCTTGTCTCACCTTGGGCAGGAACTACCAACATTCAGCCATAAAACTACAACCCTCTGGAGCAAGCCTGGGTGGAATACAGAGGAGCATCACTGTGGATGAAAGATGAATCCCAGGAGCTGTATCCTGACTGCAAGCAAAATGGGGAATTCCAAAAAGTAAACGTTCACTCATCCAATACAAGTACTGTCTACACTAGACGAAGTACTGGCTGCCAACAAGTTCACCATGATTTAAGTGGAGGCAGAGACACGTTGACTTAGTATATTTTTTTATCTCCTGATATCTTTTGTATTTAATGAGTAGGCTCAGCAAACAAAACAAAAGACTCCCCTCTACACCTGGGGCTAAAACCCCTATTGCTCCTTGTATGTGTTATTAAAACAGAAGAATGTGCTTATCACCACAAACAAGTCAGCATAAGAGGAACTGTGACACAACTTTCCTACTCAGCAGGTACTTGCCTTCCAAAAGTCTCTCCATCTTCTGTCTCTCTGGCAGTTGCTCTTTTAAGTGCTTTTTCTGAGCAAATAAAAGGGTGAAGGTAACTACTCTGGTTTTTGCCTGAAACACTCTCTTCCAGGATGACACTGTAGTTATGGGCAAAGTTTAAATTCTGTAAAAGAAAATGAATTAAAGTCAAAATTGCATGTCTGCTGCTAGGTTACCGTACAAGATTACCTGCATATCTTCAGTATATTTTCATCTTTAGGAAATGAAGAGGTTGTAATTACTATTCAGTACTTCTATACTTTTCTCCAATAGATGGTCAGTTTCTCTGGGATAGGCACAATTACCTTATTATACAAGCACATTAAAAACCTCATAACAACAGAACATGTCCCAGTCCTACACATTTCTAAGTTGATTTGAATTTATTGATTCTCTAATCAGAAACTGTTGCAGGTAGTATACTTTATAATTAGCATCAAAGACTGGTCTCCTTTTGCAGTTGCATCTTCTAGTTTTCAGATGGATGGAAGGATGGATGGGTTACAAAGTCCTGAGTTTGAGAAGGTGGAGGGGCGTCTGTCAGAAGGTGAACCTGCTTAAATCCAATCACAGTAACTTGTTGGCAGTTACAGTGTCTACCACCCTGGCAGTCTATCAGGTGTCTACCCTAGCACCACATCACTCCTGCTCACCTGCCTTCCCCAGTCTCCTAAGACTGAGCATGAAGCTTACCATGATAGGTTCAGACCTGCTGTCTTCTGGAATGACCACTCCTGAACAGCAGTCTTGCACAGTTTACCCATCTTTTTCAATGTAAGACAGCAAATGTAACTGAGTATTTAAGAATTTCTTTTCAACTTGAAAAATAAGATCTGAAGAACTCTGCAAAATCTTGTGGAAAGCACCATAAGAAGACCAGCTCCAAAGAGAAGGACGTGGGAGTGGTGGTAGATGAGAAGCTGAACGTGAGCCAGCAATGTGCGCTTGCAGCCCAGAAGGCCAGCTGGGCTGCATCAAGAGAAGCATGGCCAGCAGGTCGAGGGAGGTGATTCTCCCCCTCTACTCTGCTCTCATAAGGCCGCACCTGGAATACTGTGTCCAGTTCTGGAGCCCCCAACACAAGAAGGACATGGACCTGTTAGAAGGAGTCCAGAGGAGGCCACGAGGATGATCCAAGGGCTAGAGCACCTCTCTTATGAGAACAGGCTGGGACTGTTGGGGCTGTTCAGCCTGGAGAAGAGAAGGCTCCAGGGGGATCTTATAGCGGCCTTCCAGTACCTGAAGGGGCTACAAGAAAGCTGGGGAGGGACTTTTTACAAAGGCAGTTAATGACAGAACAAGGGGTAATGGCTTTAAACTGGAAGAAGGTAGGTTTAGATTAGATATTAGGAAGAAATTCTTCACTGTAAGGGTGGTCAGACACTGGCCCAGGTTGCCCAGAGAAGCTGTGGATGCCCCCTCCCTGGAAGTGTTCAAGGCCAGGTTGGATGAGGCTTTGAGCAACCTGGTCTAGTGGAAGATGTCCCTGCTCATGGCAGGCGGGGTGGAACTAGATGACCTTTAAGGTCCCTTTTAAACCAAACCATTCTATGATTCTATGAAGGAAAGGCTGAACCCCAATTCCTTGTCTTCCTCCAGGCTAGTAAAAGATTCTATGCCCATTCACCCTTGAATCTTCCAATTATCCAATTATCCTTCTATCCAAAAATCACATGCACAAGTAAGTATCTGGACACGAGAACTACATGCTTAGTAGTGAGTTTTCCAATTTTAGAAGATAAGCAGCTTTATGAAGACATGGCTGTAAGATGGGATTTTGTTTTTCAAGCTTGAGATCTCTCATACACTTTTTTTTTTTTAAGTGAATCAAATAGGAAGTCAATTGTTTGAAATCCACATACTGTAGAACCAGATAGTTAAACAACACAGCAAAGAGTAGCCAGCTCTAAATTTGGTCAATAACTTCTTTGCCTCCCTTAGTAACCTTTCTGCAAAATAGCTCAGCTCACATCCAAAGGCCTTGAACAGCCTGTGGATTTCCATCCTCATCATATACCTGCACAGGAAGTAAATCTCTTTCATACTAAGACAACAGCTTTCTTACAGATGCAAAGTTTCAGAACAGGAGAATGATAATTTAATGTAGAATTAAACAGCTGAAATGTGTTCAGCACATTCAAGGTAATTTCCCCATGCTCATTTGCCAATCTGTCCTGAAGGATGAAACATTTATCCTCTTCTCCCCACTCCCCCTTTTAAATCTCTTTGACCATACTGTATATTTAAAATTCCGCATATAAAACAGTATTTTATAGATTTAAAAAAAAATCTGATTAAATTAGTAAATGGCTATACAACACTAACTTAGAAATGGAATCTTCTTAGTTGTGACCAAGATTTTGGCATATCATCATCTTCCTGAGGAAATATAAAACACTCCCAGTGTTATGAAGTATAACCAGAATTTCCATAACAGTCTCTAAACACATTACTGAAACTATTTTTACAAAAATGTGGTTAAGAACGATTGCTGTACATCTTGGACCACTTCACCAGAAAAGCCAAGCAGTTCCCTCTATACGCAGAGGCTCACATCTCCAGGCCTGAGAACTGCAAAGCCCATGATTTATTGCTTGTCCTCTCTCAAAGTGCAACTCCAACTCGCAGTCTTTGGTTGTCTTCTTAAGGGGACAGCTTCACGTCAGAGGTGTGCAGAGACCCCAACAGCAGCGATGGAGCAGTAGGGTAGAGTTGGCACACACGAGGAATTGGCTGTTTTCACCTGATCGGCACTTTGGAGGAAGGCAAAGAAAACAGTTTTGTTTTTATTCTGCTTTCAATGGCAGCTGTCGGAAAGCTGCTCAGCAGTTTGGAATGTCAGAAGTAGTCCCTTTGGAGCTGGATTAGAGGGAGATGGAGACAGCCAAGAGCACTAAGCAGACAGCTGTGTAACCATGGAGTAAAACTTACTGCATATTCACAAAGAACTATATTCTCTGTCACATATAGGTCACTCAAATCTTGCAAGCAAGCACTAAACTAAACCTTTTCTGTAGGCTCATCTAATCTGCTTTCACTAAAGAACTGTCTAAGATATAAACTGGTACAACAACTCTAAAAATAAATCTGCCAGTCTTACTGGAGGGGAAGCTACAATGTCTGCAAGCCAACAAAAATAATGATTTTTTTAATTCTACTTAAAGTTCAGGAAAAATATTCATGTTTGCCAAATAAAAAAAAAAAACAAAACAAAACTGATGGGGATGGAAAATATTTTCATCCTGAAAGAGGATATTACAAACAATGGAGACTCAAAGTCAAATTTCTCATTTTCCTTTTTAAAAGAACTTTACAAAATATAATGCCAAGTTTCTGCAAGAATGATGTAACCTTTAAACAATACTACTGCAAAAACTTTGTCATCTAACTTTTATATAATTATTTTTTTAACAAATAATGATGGAACTGACTCACCCCATACACACACATTTGTTTGTGAATTTCTCCTGGCTTTAATTTTCAGCTCTTTTGGCAGTGTTTTTTCAGCTTGGGTCTATTTTTATTTCTGGAGTTATTCCAGAAGTTCAGAAGATAGAAGTTCAATGAAGAAACAGTGTGCAGATAAGCAAGCCTGATGATTCTGAGGTTTTAAGCCCAGGAGAAGGTAAGAAAATTCAAGAAAAAAAAAAATGCCTTTAACATCTGTACTCAAAATTACTTTTTGACATTTCTTCTTACTATTCTTCAGAAGAGAGGGTAGATGGAGCAGCTTTTCCATGAGATCCACCTTAATAAATACCCTTGGGTTAACATAGACAGCAACAAGAAGTATCATATAAATCATTATCCCTCACCTATAGCCCAGATGGTTTGAAAACCCCAACTGTTGTGTACTGAAACATGTTCACAGCATTAACATTTTCCACACAAAGTGCTGCAAAAGGAGGAAGAGGAAGGAGTGCTTCAACCTGCCAGATGATGAATTGCACAACCCAAGATGCAAGCATCCATTTTCAAATGCTTTCCAGTCAGAGGCACATGCATGACAATCTTCTGCAAAACAGAGGAACAGCTGGCTAATGCCTTACAGCCACACCCAATGTTAGGATGAATCAAACCAACCATGGCTTCAAATGTCCCAATACAACTACAGAGAGCAAAAACTCTGCTCTGTCCTCTGTATAGTGGCCAACAAGCTAGTCCTATGCCACTTGCCGAATTAGTTACTCCAAAGCACAAAAAAATTTCTAAAGACCCTGGACTTTCAAATGAGAACATGTACTCATTTAAGAAATGCTGTCTGAAATCCAGTAACAACCAAATGAAAACTTCATTGCTTATAGAAATTAATTTTTCTTCCTGAAAGTAGGTTATACTACAGTTATCTGAATAAGTTTACACATAAAGACACTACATCCCCCTGTCCTACTTTACACATTGTGAAGTTCTGCAGTAGAGGAGACAACTAGAGAACTAAAGGAAGAGAAGGAAAATTGTTACATATTGACAACCAGAAAATTGAAAGAACAAGTAGTCAATTCTCAACATATCCTGATAATAGTCCACAAATCTGAATCCCTTACTTAGTCCTGATTCTTTCAGTATTGGTAAGCTCACCTAGCAAAGTGAAAACAGATTTTTAAGTCTTCAAGGTAGGCAGCCTTATCAGGAGTCAATTACATGATCAGAAAGCATAGCCAGTTCCTCTGTCTTCCTACCTTCACAGCGCCAAAAAATGTCAGGATTAATAATCTGCAAAATATCATAGGTCCACAACTATTTTCTGTAGTAAAGACTGGGTCTCACTTCCACTGAAAAAAACAGCAAGACTCTCATAGCAGAATTATTTGGTCTGAAATTACTGTAGTGTTATTAGGGACAAATCTGCTGGTGCAGTTCAATGCAGAATAGATTTATTTTCTGGTGCATCACAGAGGGGGGAAAAAAAAAAATGGGGGAAGGGAAACTAGATCTAGCTAATTACTTTGTATCCCATGGTCTTCTAAAAATAAAATCCCTGGGGTTACCAGGCAAATACTAGTTCCAGCAAAATACTCCAGGGTATACAATGGACTCTTTTTAATCGTTTTATCTTCAAGGAAATCACATGCTTAGGACTCACACCTCTGAGACATCAAACCTGTATTTGGGACATAAAAGCAGATAGGATGATGGTATCATTTCCCAACTCTGAGAAAGTTATGACTTAATTTTTAACTGCATTTTGAAAACTTTTGAATTGTTCTGCTGGCTATCTGCAATTTCAAAGGACATTTTTGGCAACAAAGGTGTGAATAAGCATAGGTTCTGCACTGTTTCTACTACAGGTAGAAATATAGATCCAGTGTGCCAAAAATGAGGGCACTTGGGAATCTCATGGTTAAAATCTTGATATTGCCAAAGAAACACACACACAAAAATTGGACCAGGATGTAGCCCTTTTATGAATTTGCTTAGTACAAGATGACATTGGTCAAGTTCTGCCTTAATTTGTAATTAACTTTTTGCAGCACAAAAAAATAGCATTAACCCTCCATGGGTTCCAGTAAGCCTTAGGCCATGAACAATTACACTGCAGGACACAGTTGAACATTTCTTTTAGTTTATGCAGACTCTAGCTGCTCTTCTGACTACACAGCAGTGGGTTTTAAAGGCTATTTTAACTGAGGTCGTGGGTCTAAAAAGAGACGTATGCCACAACTGAAGGTGCTGCAGAAGAAAAGAACAGGCAGGTAGGCAACACTGCTTTAAACAAGCAATGCAGTTGAAGACATAGCTGCATTTGATTGCTGTCCAGAAGGTGCAGTTTAAGATGAGAATCACTCCATATTGTGACTCCTGAACTAAGTGACCTGACACTATGTATTTGGTTTATGGTGTGGATGGATACTGGTAATTTGGGATGGCAGCTGTCATACACCTGCAGGAGAATGCCACCATCCATCTTACTCTTAGGGCAAGGACACCCCCTTGCAGTTTTACTTGAAGAAACTTGCTGGAACTTGGCAAACAGCTCCCAGAAACCTGAAGGTCAACTTTATGGGCTGAAGACATGGCCTAAAACTTGCATCAAAAGTCATTACAAAAAGATTATTTTCTGTGTGGGAAAAAGGAATTGTTCCATACGTACTGCAGGAACATGTTAAGCAACCTCTTAATGAGGGATTAAATATCTACAACTCACAAAACGCTGAGAATGGTCTAGTTGGGTTTTTTTTGTTGTGGGTTTTTTTATTTTATTTTAACAAACTGCTCTATTTAAACAGAAAATGGAAACAAAAACTTCAACTCAAGAGAGAAGTAACTCATAATTATCTGACTGTTCAGCCTAGTTTGTAGTTTCCCAGCTCATGTTAACTGTATTCACTGCAGCAATTACAGGTAATTTTACCTGCAAATTGTAAACCAAATTCTGCTGTAGCTCTTCATCCACCCTACACAGCACCTGAATATGCCTTGCAGCTGAGCAGTGTTTCTATGAAATCTGTATACCAGAGAATATTTTTTAAAACACAGCTCAAATCCTGAATTTGCAAAAGTCACACAGAAGTTCTGGATTAGGCCAGGATGTAGCCTTTTTGTTAATTTGTCCCTTACAAGATTTTGTAGGTTAAGTTCTGCCCTTACTTGTAATTAACTTCAGAGGTTCAGAAAGATGAAGTGCAAACAGAACAGATTCTCACCTCCTGCCTGCCGGACACACACAGCCAGATGGATTCTGGCAGTGCTCACTGTTCACAAACTTGTAGTGGAGCACCTGCTGCTAGAAACAGAGGAAACTCCCTCGTGGCCATCAGCAGTGAAATTAGTGTTGTTTACAGTGAAACATGTTTACCCTGGTCAGCTGCACATCTATAGTTAGAAAAGGCATCCACAACCTACTTTGTAACAGTTTCTTAATCAGCAGGTTAATCATAGCAGTTACATACCCATGCTCTTAGGTGTAGGAATTCAGGAACAGTGTTCTACTTTGCTTGCAGTAATTAGTGTTAAATCTACTACTGAATTTTTTCTTTCCTACAAGCAATGTCACCACAATGTGAAAGCGTTATTCACTACAGACATGTTCCTACATCAATACAAGCATCAGTTACAGGGCTGTGGCTTCAGGTATGTGAAAAGAATTCTGCAAACACACAGTACAGGAGGAGGCAAAAAAAAGACTGTTTGGCAGGAGCAAGACTTGGAAAAAGGGTATGTGCTGTGGTGATGAATCCAGCCTACTTCAAGTGTGGGAGAACTTCACCTGAATTATTTCCTCCACCCTATTTAACTTTAAGCCTACCTACCGTACACAGCACTTAACCAGTATGTCTGGCAGCTGAACAGCACTTCTGTAAATGCTGTATACAGAAGGAATATTTTAAGACAGTAGCATTTAAAAAGTTTGAAAGTCTGGGTAGGAATGACCATCTTATACAACTTCCAAATGCTGAGCAGAGAGCCAAGAGAAGGCAAGATGACAAGGAGATAGGACAAAACACATGCAGCCCTGGCTTACAACTTCTATACCAATTTGCTATGCAGTCAGACCTAACTCTAAGAAAAAACTGAGATACCTGAGAAATTCTCCTAGCCAGTCTCCTGCCTGGTTCTCTCTCACAATCTGAAGAAACAAAGTAAGCAGCTATTTAACTGACAGACATAACTGCCCACAAAGAAAACAGTGAATTAGGAACTGGAAGACTGTCCTTGCTCACCACACAGAGTTACTCTTTCAGTTCTCTTTGTCTTCACAGATTATCTTCACTGGCTTCTTAACATGTCTTGCAGTTTACCTATATACAATACAAGGTGCGAGAAGAATTTAAATACCAGATGTATTTACAGTAAAATCATCCTTACATGCAGGAAACCATAAATACTAGATTTCTAATTAGTGGAGAAGAAATAGTTTAATGGAGAATGTGGTGACAGCTTATTTAATTAAGAATCAGGTCCTGTTCACCTGAAGACAAGGCAAACATTCACAGGCAACTGAACAGGTGAGAAAGAGTAAAATGTGAGAAAGATCAAATACAGAAAAGACTCTTGTATTCTGCTCCAGACTTCAACAGCTGTGAATACCTCTTTTGTATTTTAACCAAGTAGTTTCTGAGTTAGGCACAAACTTACTCACAGACCCTGCTGTAAAATGCACACTCTTAGGAACTTGGTGCTGCTGTCACATGTATTGGTCCAATCTTTTCCACTGATGGGAAAGCACAAGCCAGCCCTGCTTTGAAGGGTACACACTGGATATCCTTCCATTCCTCAAGATTCAGGGAAATCTTCTCTCTCTCACTTAATTCTGGATTGAAATACAGTTGACAACTATTTTCCAGAAGGGGGACTGCTCCAAGGCTTTTAGACAAATTACACTTAAATACAGGAGCCATCAAGAAATCTCCAAATACATAATTTATCTAGCTCACTATTTCTAGCGTAAAGGAGCCTTGGCACTAAGTTCTGCTCAAAAAGAAAGCAGTTTGTTTTGACTGAAAAGAAACAAGTAGAATATGAAACTAAGTATCTTTCCAGGTAGGCTTAAAGACTTGCATTCTACTGAATAGCAGCATGAACTTACCAACAGGAATGCAGGTCTTCTTTCTCAGTCCTGTTCCCACACGGTCACTCCCAGGAGAACACAAGCTGAATCCTTCTGTTCCCAAAATCCAGGGCTTGTAGCATCTTCCCCTAACAGTGGAATTGTAAAGTGCTCAGGATCTGACCAAACCTACTGTAGATGAAGAGGGGGAAAGGCAGATTCTCAGGACTATTCTGAGGGTGTACTGAAGGAATAAGGGTAGGGGTAATCAAAGATTTCCACCCTGATGAATTTCCTCTAAAAGGGTTAAAAGTGCATATTTTATCTGAAGAAAATGTCTACTACCCTCAGGGTAAATCTGCAGGCAAATCTTCAGGTTGTCAGAGCACACAAAACCCCTCTCTATTAAAAAGAAATCCAAGATTAGCACATAGCTCAAAGTGATGACTTTTTATTTTAGGAAAAAAAAAATATCCCAAAAACATTCCACTATTGCAGTTTGTAAAATTTTCACTGTTTTCAGTAGAAACAGTTCACAAGTCAGAACTCAAGATTCAAAATAACATTGTGCAAAATAGTACTGGCATAACTACACATAGCAAAGAGACTAGTGTAAATCAAGAATTCCATTGAAATTAGTTGAGCTGCTCCAGTTTTACACCAGTGTACATCACCTCAGAACAAGCCCTTTTTGTAAAACATCCCTGGAATTCCTCTTGTTTACAAAAATTGCCTTACATGCAACAAATAACATATCAGTACAACATAGGCAAGAACAGCTCCACAAGTTATCACAGTGTAACAGAGGAAAACGTATCAGCCAATTTCATACAAAGGCAAATCTAGTGGCAGTTTTGACACCCTTTGACTGCTACCCTCAAAAATTGCACATTTCAATAAATGAAATAATTTAGAATAAAGCCAAGCAACAGTCTTCTTTAACTATCAATATATTGACAATTTGGGTGGATGAGGTGTCCAGAAAGGTTTTTAATTTTATTTTTATTTTAAGCTTACTAGATTTTCCAGAGAGCTGTTTCAAAAGGAATTTGTGTAAGAAATGTTAACTTCCAGTGTTACTAGGCCAAGTCCTCTTCTGCAATTCAGACAGATGTGTCAAGACTACAGAAGTCTCTGTAGTCAAATACAAATCCCAACGACGAACTATTAAAAGACCATAGCTTAAGTATTTACTGATGACATGCAATGAAATCAAGCAAGCAGTAACAGGATTCCATTTACATTTGGAGCATTCAGAAAGAGACTGTTGCAGTTCAGTTGGGGTACAGGGCTGGAATTTCACAAAACACTTGTAAATAGTTAACATTCTCTCCCCACTTGACACGCAAAGTAATAGTTTCAAAACAATGCATCTATGTCATTCTTTGTATAAACAAAATACTAAGAGCAGAACTGATTTTCAGAGTTGCTGAACACTCAAACTCATGTCAAGAAAATACACAGGTACATCTTGCAATATGTGGTCATTTTGTTTGCCTGCATATCCAGGTTTAGAAAAAAAATAATCCATAAGAACTCTTTGATCACAATGAAACCAATTCTTCCACAGTGCTTTTCACCCCCCTAGGTCAGGAAAGGAGTACCTTCTACTACCTTTTCTAAGAGCAATCATTTTTGTTTTAATACATGCTAACCTGGTTTGGATCTAAGCCATGATGACATCTTTAGGCCATGACATCTGATGAAGGACACAAACTTAAAATATGTCATTATGTGGAGAAAGCACAGTTCTGACATTCTCAGTTGTCTGGATGCTTTTATGTCAAGGGTCTTTTTTGGCAGGTTTTATTCATTTCATGATGTACAAACTTTGCTTCGGAGGTATGTATAAGTGCATATTAGTTCTGGATGAGAATAGGCCTGCAAGTCTATTGGTAAGAATCTAAAAACAAGATTGTTACCAATACCAGTCCTGCCTCAAACCATCAAGATAAAAGCAGCAGACATACACAGACTGTACGTGTGTGCATGCGCACAATGAGTCAAATGGAAACCAAGACACCTAAGAAGTCACCCTGCAGCACTGATCCTTGTAACTGCAAGTCTCTGGTGACTTTCTACGCATTCTCCTTCACCTTTTCACAGAGAAGCTGTCAGGTACTCAGCAAGGAAACATTCAGCAAGGAAATATGGATATCACTGGCAGTGAGTTACTGTGAAGACATCAGCATTTCAGAGATGGCAAGGAGAGAACATATAATACTTCAGCAAGGAATTATTGCTGTACCACTGAATTTTACTAAACTCAATAAGCAACAAGAAGTTAGGCTTGAGGCAGAAGAAAGGTTAATGGACATTACTTGTTTTTTTTCTTCCCAAGAGGCTCAGCTTCAGTGTTTTCCAACAGTCTCAGATTCTGAATTGCAGTAAACTGTGTTTTAGAAGAAACCAAAAAATAGCCCTGAGAGTAAACATACTTTTTAAGAGCTGCTATTGCTTTATGTTAATTGAATGCAGCAATCATTTACTTCCACAGTATGCAATATTTAATTTTCACTCCCTTTTTTTCCTCACTTGGGATATGCACATGCAATCAAGAATTTCTTTCCAAGATATATGTACTCAAGCATTATCTATCATTTTTCCAAGTACTTACATTTGTAACTACAGGATTATGGCACCAAGCAAGGAAAGAATAGCTGAAGCAAGTCAAACTTTAACAAAGAAGTCCTCTTCCCTTGTGCCTTGAGTATTTTTAAAAAGGATTCCAATAGTCATAGCTGCCACCACAGACCTTAATTACATCAATGACCTCCTTCCTTTGACTTACGTAGCATTTACAACTGGAGGAACACCATTCAGTATATCTCAAAAATCAACTTTCAGTGTTACTGAACGCTGCCACCAGCCTTTAAGTGTGGTTAGAAGTGTAAAACACCAAGAAAACAAGAGTATATCGAGTGTGTCAAGTTGTGCATAAAAACAGACCTTTAATTTTTCTTAAGCTACAAAGTAGGCAATCAAGGAACCGACTAGGTCTATGCATAGTTAGGACTTAAAGTATGCCAAAAGAATTTGAACTCTTTCAGTAGAACTGTACTTGAGCAATGCATGGGTCAACCCTCCCCCCCAAAAAATCAATATCCCACTCTATACATAAAAGAATTTTTAAAAAGTTCCATGCACTCTCAAAGCTATTTTGAAATTTATTTAAATACTTTATCTAACAGCTCTGCTATAGCACAAGACAGCACATTAAAAGTTTAAGGCTATTTTTTGCATGCACACATGTAAAAGCTGGTCTCAGAACAAGAGCTGTCATATTTTCTGAATTTTAAGTCTTTAGTGTAGATTCAGAATAAAGTAGAGCTGCCACAGCAATAGTAGAGTTGTCCTGCATATAAAAAAGACTGAATGTTGTCCTGAATGCAGTTTGTTTTTATAAAAAGGAAAAGCCTCACACATTTACATTTGGTTTTTATCAGAGCAGCTCACTAATTTGTACAGTACATTGTCCAATAACATACAATGTAGACTACCAAAGAGATGCTCAAGTACTACAATAACAGGTGCAAAATAAAGTCCTAGGGTAAGAAAGCCCACTGATATTTGGGAGAGTCACTCTGCGATGAAAACAAACATCAAAATGCAGTTTTGGTGAAGTCAGTTAAGTCTCAAGGCTGTAATAAAGGCTATTTGTTAACTTTAGCCCTTTGGTTCTTAACCATTCAGTTAAGATCTCCTGATAAAGCACTAGGCAGTTTGGCATTGATGGAGAAGCTCTTTACATGCTACTGTTACAGAAATAGAAAACAGACTTACATGCACTTCCTTCACCTGAATGATCTGATCTTCTATGAATCCAGGTCATACCAGATTTAAACAAACCTGTCTAAAGCAGTGCATTTTAGGCTTCAAATTGCACCATAACTGTTTCAGAAGAAACTAATATCCATAAAACCTAGAAAATAATTATCAACTGGTCAAATTACAAAAATGTGATGCACAAAGCCACTTAAATCTACTTCAGTGTAAATCAGAGCTGTTACTTCAAACTGAGCTCTTTAGACCCATCTGCACAATGCTATCTATTTTGATGGAAAGAAAGATGACAACTCAAATTCTGCTCACTTGCTAGTTTAACAGATCTAATATTTTAATACTTCCTGGTATGTTTTTCATTTGCTGAATTTTTGCATAATATTTTAAGAAGGGATTCATTATACTATTAAAACAGGACTTAGACATTCTAGTGTGATTTACACTTACTTGCTGAGTAAAGTACGTTGCTATCATAGTCGCTTATGTAGGATTTAAAGGAACAGTAAATGTCCATCAAAACTATGACTATTGTTTTCACAGGTATACAGGGTTCTTTTTTCCTCCCAAGTGAAATGTTTGCAACCAAATCTAGCATATTAAACACTGAAAAAAATTGTTATATTTGCAGTATCATCTTTAAATAGATGTAATTATGAGGTGACCTGAGTATGCAACTGATGGAAGCTATGTATATGCAAGTCAGTGAGAACTGCTCATGTGTAACAGACCAATTTGTAGACCCAGAGACTGTCCACAATGATGCTTACTTTGAAATTACTGAATCTAACTCTGTCAAAGAGGTACAAGATTATCTTGTTTTATATGTTGATATGATACTGGTATTCATATCACTGCAGTTTTTTGCATGTCTATATTGTATTTATTGTAACCCAAGTAATGCACTCCAGGAACACATGAGAAACCTCACTGAAATTCCTGAACGGTTTCCATTTGCAATTGCCTTTCCCCCCCATTTTCATTTGTTATTATAATTTCAAAGGAACCATAAACTGCTGCATATCAGGAGAGACCAGGTATCAAAAAATTGTCTCTTTTACATGCTAGCCTAAGCTGCTAGTCAAAAAGGGAGAATGTATCTGCATATCTGTGTAAAAGACACTATGCCTGACAAACCATCACCTTCAACGGACACACAAAACACCACTATGACAAAAGGGAATAAATCATGCACATGTTTTATGTGGCCATGGTCTATAATACAGTGATGAGTCACATCAGAGCAAATCTGTGCCAAGAATGGTTAATGATTCAGGCTGACTAACTCTGTAAGTAGCCAAGCAAGCCTGTAAGAGGCAAGTGGCATATTTTCTGGAAGAAAGAATACTGAGTAAGAGGATAACATCTTTCCCCTCCCCTGCACAAAAATCTATGGAAATATAGAACAATACTGGGGCAACTGCTTTAACATGCAATTTTCCAGCCAATAAACCAACACCAGCGGGAATTCTGTGAAGGAAGGAGTTTTAAGAATATGACTTACCTGAAGCACAAACTTCAATATCAAAAAAATGTACACTATATACTAAAACTGCTTTTTGAATACTCTTCTGTTTTAAAAGTTTCAAACATATTAAATTGTCTTAATTTTGTTTAGGGCTGAGGCTGTTCAGCAAGGTCACATAATTTGAGACTGCTGAAATACTTCAGCAATCCTTTGGTCCCAGCAGCTATAAAACAGCCAAGTAAAAAAGACGTTCCCTACAAAAAAAAAAAAAAAAAAAGAAAAAAAAAAAAAGAGAGAAGCAGTGGGAATCATCACCAGGAAAGTGTCTTCTAAACACCATCTGCTACACACCAGAAAAGGCAAAGTTTTGTTACAAAATACACATTTTCATACAAAAGACATCTTGCAAAACCATCTGATTGCCCCTCCCTCTGCAGATCACAATGGTAAATGGGATCAGCTGGTTGCTCTTGAGATTTTTGTTTTAATGGGAAAAAAGTCAAAGGACACACAGCATCACAAGTGGTCCTTTAAATGGCAAAGGATTATGACAGTCTTTGTTTTCACCAGTGTTTAAAAAAAGCAGGAGATAAACAGAAACAAAGTCTTCATAAGCAGAAAGTGCAACAGAGTATCAGCTGCTGCATGCTCCTGAACTTCTCAATGTGCTACCAAACTGTCAATTATACAAATGTTTCAATTATGACAGTGCCATAAATTGTTAAAACAACGCAAAAAGTGTGATCACAAACATCCGGTCAACTGGTTCCAATTTTTTCCCAGTAGTTGCCCAGAAAAGAGTCAAGTCAATCTAAATCTATCCTTCAGCTTCCTCAATATGTCCCACTTGCTGGAGTATAGAGGTCTGTGGTATTACTGTACTTGTTCCACGAGAGATCCTGTCTTGATCTGTGTTTGTAGACAAGGAAGCCATAGAAATGGGCTGTAACAAACTGGGTGCCATGCTGGAGGAGACAGTCAGGCTGTGTGTAGTGCCCTTAAGTGTGAGATCCTGTGTGGGAAGAAGTGGCTTGAGGATGCTGACAAGACAGAAAGCAGAGCCACTTTTAGGAATGAAATTCACTTTGTTCTTGTCAGGGCAGTAGAAGGCTGGAATTTCATGCAATGGCTTTGGCCTAGAAATAAAATACACACAATAGTTTTCAAATGACACTGATCAAATTCTGTCAATGACAAGTATGTATTGCTGAACACGTCACCAGAGACAAGTTGAGGTTTAAACTAGAAGTATTTCAGCCACTCAATAATGCCTTACTGACACTCCCACCACATGGCAAATATCAAGATGGTTTAAACTGCTTGTTTACATATTCTGCAAGATAAACATCATGTTCATAGGGTAGGCTGTCTCCAAACCAAAGGAAGACACTAACTTCATGTTGAAGATCACAAACCCTGTCCATGAATTGGTATATCCAATACACAAGTATTCTTCATCACATTCTCCAGAAACTTTCACAACCCAACAAGTTCTGCCCCACACATAGACACTCTTTATACGTCAAGCCTTGTGAAAGAAAGCTGGCACAGTAATGTTCCTAATATTGCATATCTCAGAGCTGTTCGTAGGGGAATCCCCTTTTCCAGACTTTTTCCTCCTTTTCACGTTCACCTGAGTGTGGCCTGAATCACTCTAAAAGATGAGCCCAGTTTACTTAAAAGCTCAACGCAGAGAGTAAAATGTAGTATGCTCAAAGTGGCATTCATGATCAAGTACCTATAACCTGGGAAGGAACAGTAGAACACACATTTAGATCCAGACTTGCAGTTTTGCCATCTCAGCATGTAATTCAACCAACTCAGAAGCATGCTTTATCAAAGACAGAGCTGGAAGGGAAATTGTGGATAGCACAGGAACGCCTCCCATGTCTGCTAAGCTAGTCTAACTCTACTTTAAGACCAAACTGTGGGAATCTGTTTCAAAGCCTCTCTTCCCTCCTGGAAAATAATAATCAGAAATTTATACTTAATTCTTCTTGTGGCCAGCATTGTCCTTTAGTCTTTAACCTCTCCCTCTCTTCCATGTGTTTGTAAGACAGCCATATGCACCTCTATCTTTGTTCTACTAGGCCAAGCAAGCCAATCTTTCGGTCTATTCTTGTAAGAGATATTCTATTCTGAAAAGTAATTCTGTTCATGGTATAGGGTATGTTTCCACATTAGCTGCTTCAAGCGTCCAGAAAATTAAGCCAAATTTTTAATTCTTTTTTCCCCAAAATGAAAAACCTGTAAGTTTCAAACAGAAATAATGTTAAACAAAGGTTGAGCTTTAAATAGTTACACTCAACACATTCCATGTACGTATGGAATGCAAGTACCAGATGTTAAAAGATTCTTGCATGAGACTGCAATGTCTAGCAACTGCCACAGCTAGGTAACAGCTTCTGTAGAAGCCTGTTTCACTCTACAGCAGAGTAGTCTTATAGCTACGTAGCAAGACATCCAAAAAGAACTGCAAACACAAGCCAAATCACAATAGAATATGTTCTTGGAATAAGTGAAGACTACCTAATCTGTTAGCAACATAGCTTTCACACTCTAAAACAGAGACAGGTAACTTAAGTTACTGCAACCCTTTCCACATTGCTATGGAGTGGCCATAGAGACCCCTCAAAATCCATTTTGCAGGGATCAGAGGTGGAAAATACACAAAGGCAGAATTTTTTTTTTTTTAATTAATAGTTGTACTAGATGGCATTGCTGAGATAACATAAGCATATGAGAATTCTAACCTTAATTATACTCCTTGTGTGACTAAATGAAATTTTTAACTATAGGTTAAGATTCTTGCATCCATGTGACATAAGGGTATAAAAACTCCACTGAAAATAATAATAAAAACATAAACCTCCCCAGAATATTCCCAAACGACAAAAGTTGGCTTTTTCAGAATAACCAAAGTATCAAATATTCAGGGTCAAATTCACTTCTCTATCACTAGAAGTTTCACAACTACATAGATGTAGCTGACAAGAACAGGTTCTTCAGAGTCTAGATTACTGGATGTGCCTGTCAAGCTGTGACATATATTAGCTAATGCACTTGCATTACAGCTTCTTAGTACAACTCTCTGTACCTGATTATCTGAGTTCCTCCCCCACTATCTGCCAGGTACGACACAGTCCTCTCAAGTTATGCTGGTTTTAAAAAAAGTTTCTCAAAGTTCTGATTTTAGTGCAAAATTCCAGCAATAAAATACATACATATATACCAGTATAAAATAATGCAAAACAACAAGAGATCAGACTGTTTGCATGGTTTTAGTAAGCGGACTAATAATTTTGATCTGACACAAAATCAATAAACCAGTGGGTAACTCTGTTAAATGTTATTTCTTATGTAGTAGAGATCAACTTACAAGCTTTCCTCAAAGACTTTCACCTTTTCACAGCCCTCTGGAGGTTCACGCTTGAACATGTAGCTGTTGTTGGGTTTTGGTGAGGTAGCGTATTTTGGCAAAGGAGAATTATTCCCATTTTCTGCAAGAACAGAGTATCTCATCACTTAAATGTGTCACACTATGAAAAACTAACTATCTTTAAATGCTCCCCAAATTGAAACCCATTTCTGTTACCAATGTAATAAAGAAACAAACATTTTCATTCTCATATCTCAATCCATTTCCTCCTTTCTCTTCTTTCCTTGTATCATTTTCAGGCTCCTCTGGAATCTCTGTTCATTCCCGGACACTTTCAGTTTGCAACTGCAAACTTAAATCTATGGTCACCATCTAGCCGAAAGAAATGGGCAGAGGCCATATTCCTTAAAAACCACAACAGATTTACATTAAACTATAAAATTCACCTAGTATATCTCGGAAGATTTCTGGTAAAAAAATAATTAAAAATTAAATAATCCCAAACAGTTAAACTTTTATGGGTGCATGTATGAAATGCTGGAAAGCTGCCCGTTTTGCCTGAGATCATAAAAAATACCTGACAGAAGTTAACAAGACTAGCCTACTTTGCTGTTCCACCTGTCACTGCACACTGTTGCTTCTTCAACTTGTACCTGAAGGATATATTATTTAAAAACAAAAACTTGTTTGGGAAGCACACTCCTCAGTCACATCTATCCAGCTTCAAATACAGAACACTAGATAAGTGTGCAAACACGGTACTTGGAGCAACCTGGAAAAAATAGATAACTTACAAAAAAAAAGTTCTATTGTTTCTCCATGGATGTCAGAAACAAAACCCTTCTATTACTGCATGTTCATCCACACAGCAATGGGTTAAAGCTTAGCTTTGCTGAACTTTTAAAGTTACACAGTACCTTTATCTCTGGAATCAGCAAGAAGATCATCTGTAGAACATGGACTTTCCTCACTGCCTTCATTTGAGATGGTAAGAAACGAGGTTGGAGATACTGACTGGGAGCGGCTGCTGTTGTTACTACCCCTGTCTGCTCCACCAGGCGTTTGGGTATCAATGCTGCGAGTACTACTACTACGTTGAACCAAGGGAGGCGGTGCACGGTGCCCATCTGGAATATCTTGAGGCTGTTAAAAATAAAGGCTATTATCTACTTATCAATTTCTTTAAATCCAGTAATACTGAGGATGTTTTTCTGGTTTCATAAAACTGTCTGAAGTAGAAAATTTTATTCCTTACACAGGACTGCAACATAAAATAAAATAAGTCAAGTTTGGAAAGTAAGGACAGTAGTTTTCAAGATTTCACAGAAAAGCTGAATTTGGAAAGGACCTCTTGAGATCATCTAGTCCAACCCCTCTTCTTCCTGCAAATTCAGCTAGAGCAGTCTGTCCAGGACTGCATCCAGTCAGGTTCTGAGTATCTCCAGACAGTGATCCCACAACCACTCTGGGCAACCTGCTTCAGTTTTGATCAGCGTCTCACATATATATATATATATATTA
>NW_010335626.1:0-14245 GCF_000700745.2 Antrostomus carolinensis
GCGGGAGTGACGCGCATTTCCCGTTCGGTTGCTCAGAAAGTTTCACCGCGCTCCGGGCCGGTGCCTGGTCCCGGGATGAACTTTGCTCCCCGGCTCGTCCTCGCACTTGCACACCCGCCTCTCCGCACCCAGAGGAACCCACCCGTCCCGCTTCCCTCCGGCTCCACAAACAGCCCGTGTCCGTGCGAGGGGACGGCTTCAGGGCTGTCACACCCGGCTGGGTGACAAGGATCCTCTCTCACTGAACCATTAAAATGAGGGAGTGTTAAACTAGGCAATTCAAATGCAAAGTTTTAAAGCCAGACTACTGGGTTTCCTCATCCGAGAGGAGTAAACCTGCCTATTCAGAGCTTTATCCATCTACCGGAGTTAATTAACTCTGCTTTTCAGAAAGGTGACCTGAAAATGGATTAGAAATTCATAGAATCATCGAATGTTGTGAGCTGGGAGGGACCCACAAGGATCATGGAGTCCAACTCCTGTCCCTGCACAGGACAATCCCAACATTCACACCATGTCCCTGAGGGCCTTGGCCAAATGCTGCTGGAATCTTGTCAGGCTTGGTGCCATCAGCACCTCCCTGGGGAGCCTGTTCCAGTGCTCCACCACCCTCTGGCTCAAGAGCCCAGAATTCAAACAACATTGAGTCATTCTGTCTCACAAAGCAACTTTTCCAAATGTAAGAATATCCCCCCTCACCTTCAAGCCATAATTAAAGAAACAAAAAACCAATGCCATAGAAACAAACCTAAGATTTCTTTAAAGGATCTGGAGTTTTCATTTAGTACTTGCTGCACATGAAATCTTTGATGTTCTTTTTAAAATTCAGACCCAGGACCCTGCTACAAACCTGAAAAAGGGAGACAGGCACATAACTCACAGTCAGACCCTAAAATAACATGGTCAGTCCATCATCCACGCTCAGGTTTATTACTCCTCTAAGAGGATGAAGCTGTGAATTATTTCAGTGACATGAAGCTAGAACTACCTCACCAATTCCTGAAAACCAGGAAAGCTTGTTGCTGGCACTGAGGGGAAGCTTATCACGACACTGCAGGTTTGGGGGTTCTTTGGGGGTGTTCTGACAGAAGAGTTTTGTTTCCAGAAGTGTCAACTGAGATTTTTTTCCCCCTTTTTATCAAGAAAAGCACTTAAAAAAAGAAAAACAACAAAAAACCCACCACGACTTTGCAGAGCTTACCAAAAAGGGAAGCCACACGGCCTCAGACTATCAGGAGCAGAAATATTTGTGCAAACAGAAAACTACCTGCTACTTATTTCAAAACAGACTCAGATAAAAGAAGATCCTTTCTTGCTAGTTCTTCATTCCACAGTGCTCCCACTGAAGCCAGCTGCATTGTATTACACAGAAAAAGCCAAATCTATTTTAATTATACAACATTAGTCATAAAAAGCTAGATGTAAGGAACTTTGGCACATGGCTATTGCATAATATGACCCTAATTAAAAAAAAAAAAAAAAAAGGAAAAGAAATCTTTCTTAAAACAGTTATTGTGAGAGTTTGAAGCAGCTCCTTGCTAAAGGACAAGGAGGATATTTTTGCCCCCTCTCCTTCCCCAAGAAAGGAGCAGAATTAAGTCCCAAAGAAAGCAGAAGGGATGGAGAAAGCCACAGCCTACCTTACAGTGAGCCTGTGTTGCTGTGTGTGGTTACAGGACACCTGGTCGCTGTGACAGTGTTGTGGTCCCGATGAGGACAGCACACCAGGACAAAATAAACATGTCCAAAAACCTGCAGGGAAAGAAAATATAAATAATTGTACTCTCTGTTGGAAATAGCATGAGCACTAAGAATTAAGAATCCACACGCATTCAACAGCTCGTCCTCGTGCCCTGTCCAGGAGGATTAGCGTCAAAAACCTTCCCAGGTACCTGGTGTTGTTGCTGCTTTTCTTTCTCTAAAGGGCAGAGGAGCACAGCACAGACTTTGAAGAGCTCTGCTAGCTGACAGCAAACAGCCATCACCTGGGAGCTTCCCCAGCCCCGCTGCAAAACATCTCCATTACAGAGGAGAAAGGTTTCTACTGCTGACCTCATGGGGCAGAACTCCTCATCTGAATCAGCATCGGCCTGGCAGGGGTGGAGGGGCACCCTATAAAAACTGATCCCCCTCCTCAGCTGGTCTGCAGCACTGCACGTTCACAGGACTCCTGCCACCGTGCTACTCTTTGCAGCAGCAATTGTCCCTTCATTTCTTTTACTCAGAGGAAGGGATTTCAGTTCTGCTCAGCCATCCTACAATCACTTCTGGCCCAACGAGCAAGATTTTAGAAACCACTAGAGCCCAAAACCCAAAGAATTAGTGACACAAAATTGGGGAAGGGTTTAGAGGGGAAGGGTATGAGGAGAGGCTGAAGTCACTGGGTTTGTCCAGCCTGGAGAAGAGGAGACTGAGAGGAGATCTCATGGGGGTCTAGAACTTCCTCCCAAGGGGCAGAGGAGGGGCAGGCGCTGATCTCTTCTCTCTGGCCACCAACGAATGCCAGGAGCAGAGGGAATGGCAGGAAGATGTGGCAGGGGAGGGTGAGGTTGGCCATGAGGAGAAGGTTCTTGAGGCAGAGGGTGGTGGAGCACTGGAACAGGCTCCCCAGGGAGGTGCTGATGGCACCAAGCCTGACAAGATTCCAGCAGCATTTGGCCAAGGCCCTCAGGGACATGGTGTGAATGTTGGGATTGTCCTGTGCAGGGACAGGAGTTGGACTCCATGATCCTTGTGGGTCCCTCCCAACCAAAACGCCTGCTGAAGGTGGACACCAACAGGGTATGACTGCAGGAGAGCAGAAGAGGTTGTGCTTGATGGTGTAAGAGTCTTGAGAACAGCCTCCCACATGCTTCACAACCAGCATTTAATTTGAGCTTCACACCACTGCGAGACTGAACACAATTTAAATAACAAATACAAAGTGGTAGTTTGCTATAAACATGAAAAAGTTTGTCAAGACCTCACTCTCCAAATCTCTGGAGATGTTCAAAACCCACCTGGACACTTTCCTGTGCAACCTGGTGTAGGAACCTAGTTTAGGGAACCTGCTTTGGCAGGGGGGTTGGACTGGATGATCTCCTGAGGTCCCTTCCAACCCCCACCAGTCTGTGATTCTGTGAAATCAGGGTTTCAACAAGGAGCATCTCCACTGCAGTGTTTGGGGTTGGTTTGGGTTTTGTTTGTTTTTTTTCCTCATTTTTTCCATTTTCATTACATTCCTACAAAAACAGCATGAAACATCGTTACTAAATAGAGAAGAACTAAAAGGTATTTCTCAGGACTGAGGAGAGAAGATCAGTTTGCATGTCTAATAGAAAAAGTCTATTTTTGCCCAGTACAGTGGAGTTCTACCAACAGCACACACACACTTTTCAAGTGCTAGCCAAAATAATTACTTCTCTCCTTCTGTGGGGGGTGGAAAATCCATTAAATCATGAATATTCAATAGATTGATTAATGATATACTAATCCTGTAGCTAAAGTCTCTGCTCCTTAAAATACAGCAAATACTAGCTGCCAGTTACAAGAAGAATTAAAAATACAAAAATAACTTGGTTTGCAGAAGTTCTCTCAGCCTGATCACTTTGGAAGTAGAAGATGGCAGTGTGACACCATGACACATCTGGGGCAGACTCTCCTCACCTTCTGGTAGATGTAAAATCAGGCAGAAAAAAACAGTTTCTTCCTACTTACTGTAGCCACTGCCAGCGTTGTGCGTTCCTCAGGGCACGTGGCAAAGGTGCCTTCTCCTCAGCTCCAGCTCAGTCCTCTCCCACCTCCTGCCAGGGCTGGCAGTGAGAGAAGCTGTTGCTGGGGGGGCCCTGCACCCACCTGGACAAGTCTAAACATCGACATTCCAGCCTGGTAAACACCAGCATAAGAAAGAGGATGATTGGGTCTTCTGCTGAGATAAATTTGCTGGAACTGCATAAATGAGCCTTTCTGTGACTTGGAATCCCTGTGTGAAACCCATGATCTGCAAGGGTGGGGGAACAACCCCAAACTACAAGGCTTCCATTTAAAGCCATGAGCTGTTTCTTCAAAAATCTTAAAGTTCCAGCTAGAGTACTGTTAGTGCAACTGGGTTTCTTCTTTGTTTTCAGGCTTCAGGTGGTGCTCAGGAGTTGCCAGGCCTTCCTTTTTCTCTCAGGCTTTTGAGAACTCCTGATTATTCAGCTTTAATTTTGTTTCTTTGCTGCCCAGAACCATCTCTGAGAAAGTCCTCCCCTATCAGGTCAGGTGAATTCAACCCTCCATAGTGCCCATGGGCTCTTTGTGTCTCACACTGGTGTTTTCCTCCATGCAGGAACCTGCTCCATGAAGTGCTAACAGCTTCTGCAGGAGGCACGGAGCGTGCACTTGCCTGCTAGCAAGAGTTTGAGAAGGACAGTTCAGAGAATGACAGAATCATTAAGGTTGGAAAAGACCTCTAAGATCATCCAGTCTGACCATCAACTCATCACCATCGTGCCCACTAAACCATGTCCCTGAGTGCTACAGCTACATGTTTCCTGAACACCTCCCGGGATGGTGACTCCACCACTGCCCTGGGCAGCCTGTTCCAATGTCTGACCACTCTTTTAGAGAAGAAGTTTTTCCTGATATCCAACCTGAATGTTCCCTGGAACAACTTGAGGCCATTACCTCTTGTCCTATTACTAGTTACTGGGGAGAAGAGACATCCCCCACCTCTCTTCACCCTCCTTTCAGGGAGTTGGACAGAGCCAGAAGGTCTCCCCTCAGCCTCCTTTTCTCCAGGCTCAACACCCCCAGTTCCCTCAGCCAGGAACTCAGCACACTTGTGCTCCAGACCCTTCCCCAGCTCCATTGCCCTTCTCTGGACACGCTCCAGCACCTCTATGTCCTTCTTGGAGTGAGGGGCCCAACACTGAACCCAGCACTCAAGGTGTGACCTCACCAGTGCCCAGCACAGGGGGACAATCACCTCCCCTTTCCCGCTGGCCACACGTTTCTGATCCAACACGACGTGCAGCACCAGGCCCCGCTGCACACAGAGCTGCAGTCCCCCGCTGTTCCAGAAAACACAGTAGTGCTGCCATTGCAAAGGTCACCAACATCGTTAAATTTCTCTGTAGCCTCAGCTGATTGGCCACATGAGGCCCAATTTTGTGAAGTGAGTAAGCACTTTAAAACAAAGAAGATTATTTTTTTCCAGAAGCTAATGTTAAAAAGTTGATGGCACATCATCTGCTCTCTCTGGATTCATTTTTGACAGTAATTTAAGCAAGTATTTAACATCAAGGAGTGAACTCTTTATCTCCAGCCTTAAAATTTTCTTCCACTATGGGAACAGCTAATGCACAAAAGTAACTTGCTTCGGTTTTATCTTCAAAGTTTGGGAACATATTTAGTTCTACATTACAATGACTCTATTCATATTTCATGAATTTTTATGTTCAGACTGTGAGCACGGACAGCTCATCACTGACACATCAGGGAAATGCTGGGAAAAAACAAGCAACTTATTGTACTTTTAGCTTATGAGATTGCTTTATGGTTCCCTCAAGGATATTAAAAAGATATCTTTGCAATGGTTATCAATAAGTATCTTTCACAATCAGCATTTCTAAAGCTTCCAGAATGGCTTCAACTCTTGACTGAGTTCAAAAATGAAAGAACTCACTCAGAAGAACCCAAAATTGTAGCTCAAAGCTCAACTACTCTTTAGTTTTGCTGCTTTCAACTCCAGTATTCAGCTTGATGACCAAAATCTAATTCTTAAATCATTTTCCTCCCAACTGGAATAGTCTAGTCTATTCCACTCTGTTCTATTCTTATTAAAGTGCTGATGGCAGGGGGGTTGCAGCTGGATGAGCTTTAAGGTCCCTTCCAACCCAAACCATTCTATGCTCCATCAAGTGTTCAGCTCAGGGTCAACACTCCAGGCCTTTTCTGAACCCATGGACTCCCCGGGGTGCAATGCTTGGCTCTCCCTGCACCGTGCTCCCCCCAGAAAGAGCAGCACTGGGGCAGGACAGAGACTCAGGTCATGGAGACTGCACTGAAGGTGCATCATTCATGATTTGGTCGTGATGTGGCCATAGATCTCCATGGAAAACCAACACCTGCTTTTTTCCCTTATCTACGAGAGCTCTCCATGTATTAATGCCAAAAATACAAAGAGTGGCATCTCAAATAAAGAAAACCAACCAAAAAATTCCTGTGAGTTTTACAAGCCAGTGTGCACTAATACTTGCTTCTTTATGTCTTGTAATATAATTATTTTTTTTAAATAATTAAGATCTCACTTGCACTGGATTTGTGCTTAAACTACATTACCATTGTCCTAGGGCACCTTTCATCCTGCTGTGATTATGAATGGAGAGCTGACTCTCTGGAAATAATATATGATTTTAACCTTCAAAATTCAAACCTCCCAATAAAGATGTACCACAGATTGCAGATTGTAACAACTGCTTAATGAATGTGTATGTCATCACACTAATTAAATCTCATTGATAAATATGAATAAAATTCTTGTTACTGAACTTAAAAGATATTTCTCATAAAAATTTCAAGAGGTCTGCATCCCAGAAAAAAAACAAAAACAAAACCAACTTAAAAGCACTTTTTAATATTTGAAAACACAAGTAGGTCAAGAAACAGACATATATATGTTTACACTTTGAACTAACTCACTGAACTTCCCTGTCAGGGAACCTTTTGTTTTTTATGGGGAATCTGTGTATCAATGTTTTATCGGCTCCCAAAACACACCAAGGGCAGGGCTCAGCAGTACCCCACAGCTAAATACGAGGTGCTGTGCACCCTCCTGGAGTCCGCTGAAAAACAGGGGGAGAACAAAACTGGATTTTATTCCAGATTTGCTGTTGGTTCATTTCGTGTCCCCGGGCAGAGTGCCCAGAGCTGACTTTTCAGGATAGTCATGGATCAAATATTTAGGTGCTCAGCTGAGGGTCACAGTTTTAGAAGAGCTCCACTCCCCATGTACACCCAAACACCCCGAGCCGTGCTGGATGGCTGGTGCCCACGTGGAAAGGGACAGCTTTGGTAGATCTCTCTTCTTGCACAAACACTGCACAAACTCATGTTCTCTGCTGTTACCTTCATATTTTTAAGCAGCTCTAAGAACCACATTGAAATCCTCAGCTCAGCAATGCTGCTGAAATATTCCTCATCCCTGGCACTGGGGATGAGTTTGGGAGGTGGGGTCCACAAATCTGCAAAACCCAGTGTAGAGGCTCCTGGAAGCAGCTCTTTTCAGGTAGGAGCCTCCTTTTTATTGCAAATAGTCTCAGCTGGGAAGTGGTTCAGGGCAAAACCCTGCCTCCTCCTCTTGTTTAATGTCGAGGTGAAACTGTCCTACGAGATTTGAGGCAACACAAGCCAGGGTTCTGGCTGGATTGTGCTTTTGTCAGGCTGCACAATTGCAAGAACATGAGCAGAGCAGCCCAGCTATGGCCAAGCTTCCTCTGCTCACGGCAGCCACTGGCTGGGGGAGGTGGCAAAGGAAGGAGGAAAGCAGACCCCAGAGCCAAGTAAAACCCATCACTTGCTCCATCAAATGGAAACTGGTGCCCAAAACAGGCTGCATTTTTCTCTCCAGTTGGAGAGCCATGTGGGGCGCTCTGGGCATTCAGCATCAAGTGACCAGAAATGCTCCTGGCAAGCCAGGCAAGGGACTGAGGCCCAAGTTGGATGGGTTATAAAAGCAGGATTTGAGCAATCTTCCCTGGCACCAAACACATCCACCCATATCCCAGGGAAGCACCATTCCAGCCACTGTCAGATGGAAACATCTCCACAGGTAGCTCCAGCCTGGTAAAACAGTTGTGAATCTTCTTGCTACCTCACAAATACAAACTGCCTGTTTTCATACGGTCTCAGTAGTTATTGAGTTACCCTGAAAGGATTGTTTTCAGCTTTGAAGATTGCTCCTTTCATTTCAGAAGAATGGCCAAAAAGATTTTCTGTTTTCTTTCCAACAACAGCATTTGTTGTGGGTGAAGGATACGGCATCTTTAAGGAAGCAGAGAGAGAGAGAATTATGTGCCAGACCCTGCCTCTGAAATGCATCCTCTGAAGGAACATATATCTGCATCTAGGGCTGAAGATCTTGCAGAGAAGAGTATTTTTTAAGGAAAAAAAGCTGTGCTGAGCCTATTGAATTGTCTCAGAACACCCGGGTGCTTCCCTTTTCTCCATACAGAGGGGGAATAAAGCATTAAGGGATGGAGGGATTCACTCAAGTCGCATCCACAGTTTGAAACGGTGTAGAGAACCACGGGTGTCCTCAGCCCAGAAGCACTCTGCCTTCTCCTCACCACGCATGAACTGCCTGCTCAAGGACTGGTGGTGGAACAAGGAATGCACTCCCAACATCCTGCTTTTGCGCTGCCTCAAAAATCACATGAAGTGAAAAATCAGTGAAGGTGAATCAAACGGATGTCATTGTCCCAGTGCTACTGCTACCAAGTGCATGCTTGAGGTTTGCCAGCGACTGCAGCCCAAGGAACAGTGACACCACAGAATCACAGAATGGTTTGGGTTGGAAGGGACCTTAAAGCTCAGCCAGTTCCAACCCCCCTGCCATCAGCAGGGACACCTCCCACTAGACCAGGTTGCTCAAAGCCTCATCCAGCCTGGTCTTCAACACTTCCAGGGAGGGGGCATCTACAACTTCCTTGGGCAACCTGTTCCAGTGTCTGACCACCCTCACAGTGAAGAATTTCTTCCTAATATCTCATCTAAACCTCCCCTCTTTCAGCTTAAACCCATTTCCCCTTGTTTTGTCATTAACTGCCCTTAGGAAAAGTCCTTCCCCAGCTTTCTTGTAGCCCCTTCAGGTACTGGGAGGCCGCTATAAGATCTCCCTGGAGCCTTCTCTTCTCCAGGCTGAACAGCCCCAACTCTTTGCTGTTCATCACATTAAGACCTGTGTGTCTCTAGTAAACCAGTTCTGCAGCGCTCAAAGCTTTCAGCTGGCTGGCTCCCTCACTGGCTGTGTGTCCCGCAGTCACTCCTCACATCCCAGCAACGCTGCACTTCAAAGACCAGCGGAACGTCAGACAGCGACACCGCAGTGCTTTGTTTTCTTCTCTCTTTAACTGCTTTTTTAGCATTTTAAAAACACAATACACTCATGAAAGCTTGTAAAATTCCTCATAAAGTTTACTGTGCCACAGGATTATAGAATACCTCTTGGAACTATGGATAAACAGCTAATCTTGGGTCTGTCACCAGAAAGCACTAATATATTTCAAAAAGCTATTAGCCCTTAAACCAAAAGCAACACAGAATTTGATTTGGGGCAACAGGCTATAAAACACTGAAATTGTTTGGGAACTCTGCATTGAAAGCAGGTGGAAGAAGCTGTAAGAGCCTTGGCATTTATTTTGTTCTGCTATTTAAGGCATATTTTACATAGTTTCCAAAATGCGTGCATGAAAACTAACATTAAGTAAAGATACTTGAAAAAAAAAACTGTTGAACAATTGATTTAGCACACATTTTCAGGAAGCAGAACACTATTTGTTATGTAATGAAAGGAGGCAGGGGAAGGCAGTAAATATTACATATAAGAAATAATAAGCTATAAATAGCCTTTGCATTTTTTTATGGCATCATATCTTTAAGAAGCTTTAGAGCCATCAGCACTGACTATAACCTCCAGATGAGCAATATCCATTTTGTGGATGGAAACACCAAAGCACACCTATTAATCCTGAATGCCCTGGTTATTTCTGAAGGGCTTTGCAACAGGAATGGCTGGGCCGACAGGAGATGGAGGGACTGGGTGAAAGAGGGTTTGAGGAACACAAGGGTGAAACACAGTGGGAGATTCTCACATGTAAAGCCAAAGCCTAAGTGTGTTTCATAACTTGCTTCTTTCCCCAGCTGCTCTGAGTACCTGGTCTTGTCCTCTCCTCTTGCCAGTCGATGCAGATAATGAAACAGAAGAGAGCAGGAGGATTTTCTGGGAAAGACGACATGAAGAGATCAGGCAGATGGAAAAATGCTTCAGGTGAGGAATGCTGGAGTTACCTGCTCACAGGGCAGAGATATTTTTGTCAAATTTTTAGAGCAAGGTCATCTTTAAAATCCTCAAAACCTCAAAGAAATGGAAAATATGAGCAGGATGCAAGGTGAGTTTCTAACTTGTGACTGTGTGCTCAGATCTCCTGTTACAGACAGGAGCTGGAAATGGAAATGGCTGATGAAACTACACACACACTTGAGCTCTTTAGCTTGGAGAAGAGGAGACTGAGGGGTGACCTCATTAATGTTTATCAATATGTTAAGGGCGAATGTCAGGAGGATGGAGCCAGGCTCTTCGCAGTGATGCCCAATGGTAGGACAAGGAGCAATGGGTGTGAGCTGGAACACAGGAGGTTCTGCTTAAACTTGAGAAGAAACTTCTTTACAGTGAGGGTGTTGGAGCCCTGGGACAGGCTGCCCAGGGAGGGTGTGGAGTCTCCTTCTCTGGAGACATTCAGAACCCGCCTGGACGCCTTCCTGTGTGATCTCATTTAGGTTCCTGCTCTGGCAGGGGGGTTGGACTGGATGATCTTTCGAGGTCCCTTCCAATCCCCAACCTTCTGTGATTCTGTGATGAAACCAGGCAGCAGAGCCAGGCCCGTGCACTGGTAGTGATGTCCTTCCAGCGTGGGTTTACCTGGGGCCTGCACAGTGTATTTGCTTTTTCTGCACAGAGTAATTACTGCAGAAAGGTTAATAGTCAAGGGAAAAACATTTTTGGTATTTTGCTATGAAATAACCTACTATATGCAACAATTTCCTTTTTCCCCCCTAAAAGACACACTCACTTCAGAGCCTTTTAAGGAAGGGAGGTGTCAGAGTAACTAACCAGAGTGTACTGCTCTCGTGTTCCTGCACTGGCAAGTGTTGAGGCACACAACTCACCATGGCAGTGGTGTGCCTCCGATCTCTACATGCACTGTGGTGTTTGCTTTCCATCAGTTAGACTCATACATATCTAAGAGGAAACGCTCAGTTCTTCCATTTTGTCAAAACCAGGTTGCAGTAATAAAGAAATTATGCCCTCAGCATCCTTTCATTCAACAGAGTGTAAGCAGTATGGAGCTGACTCATTCCATGGTGCTGTCACTAGCAGTACAAAAATTTCAAACAGAAAGTACTTGAGGCACAGAGGAGACAGTTCTGGAAAGAAAGAAAGGTTATTATGACCCACAGAGGTCATAGTAAATAAGCAAGAACAAGATCCACAGGCAAGAGATGCTGAACACATGCCAACAGCAGCTTTGCTCTCTCTGGGAAACATCCTCCAATTTCCAGATTTCACACTGAAAAGCTACAAGGTTTGGCTACTTAGAAATGTCATTTCACAACTGTTCCAGAGAACATTCACACCAGATAAGACAAGACAGCTAAATTAGGAGGCATATTTTTCCTATTCAATCTTTTAGTGTTCAGAAACAGGAGAGCACAACCTTAGAAAAAAAAGGATTCTTTGAAATAATTTTGGCCATCTCCAATTTTGTAAGCCCTCTTCCACACCAGGTGGCTATGGAAAAAGGCTCATGCAGACAGCAAACAGGCCTTAGGAGACCAAGATGCACATGGCATAGCTCCAGGTAAACGTACACACCTGACTGTCCCTGCTTCGGGGGATAAAAGGTGGAAGAAGCCTCCTTGCAAAGTGAGCATTTGTGATCTTGAACAGTAGAATTCCATGGATGGATTTTTCTGCCTGTACAAAATTGCATTCAAATAAAAACTGAGTGGATCACTTCAAAATTCTATACACATAAATTGTAAAATAAATAAATAAAACCCAGAGAAAAGCTACTCACTCAGTTTAGCTCCTGAGCTGCCTGTAGTGGGTCAGTACAGATGAAGGAGGAATCCCAGGCAGGATCACAAGGAACTACTCAATAGGTTCAATCCAGTAGGCTGGGAAGAGCACGGAGCACAGCAGCTATCACTTTGCAGGATTAACAGAGAGAGGTGCCACATATAAATTCTTTTGCAGTCTGGCTAGAGTATCTCTCAAGATAATTGAAATGAAGGACTCCAGGTCTGAAGCTTACCAGTTACAGGTACCAGCTGGAAAGTCTGGTCTCCAGAGCCCTGCAGGTACAAAACAGCCTTTGGAGTCGGGATGTCCACACACTGAAAAATTACTTTCTTGTAATTGTAAAAATTACTTTCCTGATGCTTCTGTACAGCTGACTGTGAGCACAGGGACAGTCCTGTTGAAGTCAGTGACTCCAGTGATTCATTTAGACAAAATGCACTGTATCAATAAGTGCTGGGAGAACTGGGATCCCAAGTAACAGGTCCTGGAATAAAGCTTTTGACTGGTGAACGGGGGAAGGGGGAGAAAAAGTTACTCAGTCTGAACAATTCAGTGAGTAAGAAAACACCATTTACTGGATTTAATTCTTGCTTGCAAAGATACATTTTAATTTTTTTCACATGGATATTCTCAGTAATGCAGCAACAGGAATATGAAGGTCTGTATTACAGCCTCTTAATCATTCTTGTGCAAATGGAAAGGATAATATCTGCATATAACACAATCTCATTTAAGCCCTGTATTTCAGATTTCACCACAGCAGCTCACTGAATTGAACCATGTGAGTAGTCATTACGTACAAGTCTGTCCTTGACAGAGAGTTGTCTTGCTGTTTATCTAGTTCCATTCTGGCTTATGAGATCATTTGTGATGATCACAACATTAATTTGGACTACAATCAGGGAACAAAATAATTTTTTTATATAGTACATGTAACGAGCTAAGAAAGGGTTAAAATTAACTAAGCTGCTGTTTAATAAATGATTATTTAAATGCTGTGAATTCCAGTAACTTGATAGATCTGCTTATAAATCTGATGATTCTCTAGCTCATATTAACTAATCACATGCAGCTCTTCATGGCTATAACTTATCGATTATCCATGAACCCTTGAAAATTAAACTTCATGTTAAAATCACTCAGAAGGCAAAACACCTTTCTGCAAAATTTCTGACTAAGCACATCAACTGAGACTCACAGAAACTATAGAGCCCATATGGCTATAGAATTGGTGTCCTACCCTGACAGCAGTGTGGCAAGGTTAACGTATTTCTGTGTATAGTTGATTCTGCTGCTGAACAAGAGCATGTCTGAATCTCTTATTGATGCAGGGAGTCTGGAAAGGATCTGTTTTTAAACTCTGCCTTGGGTGGGATAATGAATGGTCTTTCAGCTGCATTAGCAAGGAAGAAGGCTTGCAGGCAAAGCTTTCAGCTTTTCTTGGAGGTGTAGCTTTAATCACTGGGGACTATGCTGAGGCAAATAAGCCTGTTGATGTGGTATTGCTCTGAAAAAAAGAAACTAAAAAAGGAAAAAAAAAAAAGAGCTTTTGCTGCTCCTTTAAAGAGCTGCCAGGGCCTGGAACAACATTATATATATATTTATGTGTATATATAAAGTATCTGCTTAGAAAGAACATGTAGGTCATGTTTTCCATACTGATCTATCTTCCATCTGCATCATCAAGGACACTTGCACAGAAGCAAGAGCCTTATTAGGGATCTCATCTGCTGCTGCTGCCTACTTCCCTAACTGAAGTTTAACCCTCAGCAGACACAGCTTTTTCATTTCCCCAACAAGCAAACAACGGTATCAGCTTGCCCAGGGGAGGAGAGTTGAATTTCAAGGGAAGGCAAGAACACCTAAGCAAAGACAAACAAACAAAATATTTCATAAGGTGCCATTAATAAACGACAGATCAACCAAAGAAGTATTTTCCCATATGCTTCCCATATGGTCTTTAAATTAAAGCCTTGCTGGGCTCTGCAATTGCTGGTCTATAGCTGGGGATAAAGGCATGTCCAGAGGCAATACTGGAGACTAAATATGTAACATTGCTCAACTTCCAGATAAGCCACAGCTATAAAATACAACACTTCTATGGCATACTAGGTATAAGACACTTAAGTAAGTGGTGAAAGCCATCACCTGCCACCTATTATTTGGATTTTTGCTATGGACTAATATTTGACATCTTTATATTAGCTCGTGTTTTACCTACTATAGCCCATTCGTATCCCTGGAACAGATCATAAAGTAACTTTGAACGTGTTATGGATAAGAAGAGCAAAGCCTGGTCTTCTCCAGGTACATTAAATGCAGCATACCTGTAGTGAATCTGTTCTAATTACAATGGGTTACAACTGGCAGTTTTAACCTTCTTCCAAATCCTGGATCCACATGACTCATAGAATCCCAGAC
>NW_010335627.1:0-384 GCF_000700745.2 Antrostomus carolinensis
ACATTGTCTGCTTGTGTTCAGCTTCTCATTAGGTGGCTGGTCTGCCAGATGAAAATGCCATTAACTTTTGAAAGCTGTATCTGATCAATTAAAAAGTTAGAGAAATTACAGGCAGAGATTTTGCTGACAATCAAAGCTGATTTTGGTGGAATCTTAGAAGTGGAAAGTCTAGTTTTTATCATTTTTTAGTTACACAACAGGGAAGGTCAAGAGAGTAACCTGGGGGTAGCTGGTGGTCAGGAAAGGAAACTGAGTCCAAGAATGTGTGTAGAACAGTGACCTCATGTAAAATCATAGAACCGTTTGGTTGGAAAAGACCTCTGAGATCATCGAGTCCAACCGTACCTGTCCACTACTAAACCATATCTCTGAGCACCCCATCTA
>NW_010335627.1:643-7311 GCF_000700745.2 Antrostomus carolinensis
CCTGCCTAACTACAACCTCTTTCAGGCAGTTGTAGACAGTGATAAGGTCTCCCCTCAGCCTCCTCTTCTCCAGGCTAAACAACCCCGGTTCCCTCAGCCACTCCTCATAAGATTTGTTCTCCAGACCCTTCACCAGCTTCGTTGCCCTTCTCTGGACACGCTCCAGCACCTCCATGTCCTTCTTGTAGTGAGGGGCCAAAACTGAACACAGCACTCAGAGGTGCAGCCTCACCAGTGCCAAGTACAGGGGCACAATCACTTCCCTACTCCTGCTGGCCACACTGTTTCTGATACAGCCCAGGATGCTGTTGGCCTTCTTGGCTGCCTGGGCATGCTGCTGGCTCATGTTCAGCCAGCTGTCAACCAACACCCCCAGGTCCTTTTCTACCAGGCAGCTTTCCAGCCACTCCTCCCCAAGCCTGTAGTGTTGCATGGGGTTGTTGCGACCCGAGTGCAGGACCCAGCACTTGGCCTTGTTGTACCTCATACAGTTGGTTGCAGCCCATGGATCCAGCCTGTCCAGGTCCCTCTGCAGAGCCTTCCTGCCCTGAAGCAGACCAACACTCTCACCCATCTTGGTGTCATCTGCAAATTTACTGAGGGTGCACTCGATCTCCTCATCCAGATCATTGATGAAGATGTTAAACAGGACTGGCCCCAACACCGAGCCCTGGGGAACACCACATGTGACTGGCGTCCAGCTGGATTTACCTCCATTTACCACCACTCTTCGGGCCATCCAGCCAGTTTTCAACCCAGCAGAGAGTATCCCTGTCTAGGCCATTGGCAGACAGTTTCTCAAGCAGAATGCTGTGGGAAACGGTGTCAAAGGCTTCACTGAAGTCCAGGTACACCACGTCCACAGCCTTTCCCTCGTCCACTAAGTGGGTCAGCTTGTCATAGAAGATAAGGTTAGTCAGGCAGGACCTGCCTTTCATAAACCCATATTGAATGAAATTACAGAGTTCTCATGTAAATAGGGTTCTAACCAGGACCCTCACCTCTCTTAATACAGGCAACATATTTTAAAATAAAAAGAGTACCTTGCAGAACTAGACCACAGATTTGCATGAAAAAGTAGGAGAGCTTAGAAGCAGCAAACTTGATTAGAGAAACAATCCCATTGTGCAGCCAAATATTTTCAACAGGCTTTTAAAAATATTTTTTAATTAATTAAAAAAATAGCTACATACAATACCTCTGACCTTTCCCAAAAATGTCCTCTTCCCACAAATACATCTTATCTAGGCACACTTTGAGGTGTTTGGCTATTTCTCTGAAATTCCTAGGAGCCCTGTCCTATATGCAAGGCTTTTGTTGAGGTGTGAATGCAAGGGACACCTGCTGTGCACAGCACAGCCAGGTCACGTAGGTCTAACCCTTAGGGACACATCAGGCCTCCTACACTCTCCTTGTGACTGAGGGCCTACAGGAAATACCATGAGCTCTCACAGCATGAGCATTAGCACGCGTACGCAGGTCACCTGAATAGCACACGCACACATTTCTTTTGCTTCAGGAAATCTCACACAGAAGTACGTGAGTTCTAGTCTTCGTGATTATCACTGAAGCCAATTTAAGAGACAAAACATCTTCTACAGAATCCTCTCCAGCAGTTCACTGCAGGTAGACTGCAACAACGGCTCATGGAACGTTTGATTGTTCATAATTCTAACAGCATATTTAAACATTAACCAGTGGTTTAAGTGACACAGACAATAGAGGCTTAGCTATTCCTCATTTTGGTAGTATAAATTTAAACTGCTTTCACTGTTCATCCTAGAACATGATGCAGATTAATATTTCTACCTTTTTCTAGTTTACAGTCCACTGTATTTCTTCATTAATTCTTTTTTGGAATAACATCTGCCCAATACACTTTCCCACTGGAAGAGAGCATGTATATACAATGGAGAAGCAGGAAACAGAAAAACAGGAGACTTCTGCAAGAATTTAAGCCTCCTCAGAACTACAACTCCTCAGAGTTGATCTCTTTGTCACTTAAGTACTTAACAGAAAGAGAAAAAAATAATACATTCACATTCTACTAAAACCGATAGCTTTTTCTAGGCACCAAAAGCCAGCCTGCTTTCTACTCCTTTAGGGCCGAAGAAATCCAACTATTCAATCCTCATGTGTCCAAACACCCCTTCTTCCCTTCCCCCACCTGTGAGTCTGTAAGGACACTGTGAATGGTCCCTACAAAAATGTGTCTACTTTGAAAGTATAGAGACTGTGTAAAATGCCTTAATTTTTTTCCTCAACAGCTTGAACGCAGTTTGTGGGAAGAGGAACCCTATGCTGACTATATTATCAGTGATGCATTCATACAGCAAGGTGCATCCCTGCACATACCCTACATGCTTCAGTTTGTCACACAGATGCCAATATACTACAAAACCTAACATGTGAAGTTGTATGTACTAGACAAACTTCCTGAAGATAACAGAAGCCTTTAACAATGTGAACTGAAGTGGAAATCTCACCCCATTCAGTGGAAACTTTTTTTCTCTCCTCCAAAGATCACCTTAAAATTCTTCTGCAACAGATACTGAACAAGTATTTTTAAAAAAGGAATGGTGCCTGTAGAAAAAATGTTAATTCTGTTCTTATTGCAGCACGTAAGAAGGTAAGCTACACACGCACACAAAGCATCAAATTTATGCATAGAGTTATTCTCCTTAATAGTGAATGTCACAGCTAGATTTTATCTCCTCCTCTCTCCTCAGTGATGTAATGCAAAATTACATGTCCTAATTCCAAATTTTTTTCCAGCAGAACTCCACTAGGCAAGACAGTTTTCTCTGAATCATTAAACTGGCTAGAATCCCTACAGGTAAAGCACTTTGTGAAATCCTGTTCATGAATAAAATTTACCACTAAAAATACTCTTTCAGTGAATAGTCAGTTGCTATGTTATTATCAAGGTGGATTATAAATAGCTAATGAAAAATTAAAGGGATTTTTGGGGTTTTTTTAGGCAGTAAATAAAGCAACCGATTGCTAGGGATGCCTCAGCATTAGCAATTTGCAAGAAGAGAGGTTCTTACCGTTCAGGAAAAGAGGACTACAGGCCTAAGTGACTTAGTGGAAGTCCTGACAGGAAGAGGTCTTCATCACTATTAGGTAAGACCTGATTTCTTGCCCCTAATTCTAGTGTGGTTAATTTTCTAAGACCACAATATCATTTTCCACGAGTTGTTATCCCTATAGATTAAGGCCATGAACAACGACACAATGTAGCTTGCTCCACAAGCTTTATTCAGTTCCCAGTCTAACAGCACCTGCCATCCACTTGTCTTTATGAAGCTCTTGCAAATAATCTGGAGAGAGTACAACTGAGACGTTACTCTTTCAGACTGAGTGGTGTCTTCCTTTCATTAAGTTACTGGTTTAACAAATCAAGCTTTTCATTTTAGTCAGTCTATAGGACTTTGAGGACTAAGTCATCCCCCTCCCCCTTTTTTTTTTCTTTAGCAAAGTATGTAATTATAGATCTGCTGTCAAATACTTTTATTTCAGGCATCTTTTTATCATCCTTCTCTGTTTTAAACAAGAGTCTTTACATGCAAGATCAAAACTTTTGACTTGTTTTCTACAGAAACTCAAAGCACATGCCAAGCCCTGTCTTTTAAAGCAAAAAGAGAGAGGAAAAAGAGGAGTTATTATGAATAGTAGATACAGTGTTTCCTCATAAGGTTGAACTTTTGTGAGCCTCATTCCAAATTCTAGGCCTACATAACTAATCAACAACAGGGATTCTCAAGGAGAACTTACAAAAGGCAGTTCTACATAGAAAATACTTTTCTAAGACAACAGTAAATATTCTATAGTTTTATACTGAGGAATTTACTTTTACCTTAATGCACCTGAATTACAGTACTCACCTTTGCTAATAACTCCCTGTTGATCGTGAAGTTCACTGTTCCTGGACCAGCACTGATTTCACTCACTACAGCATCACATTTTAGCTAAAAGAACAAAACAAAACAAAAACTCTATATGAAAACAGCCAAACTGGAAAACTGTAATTCAATCCACCATAAATATTAATTGAATCCACTATAAACATCAAATGTTATTTATTGGTCTGGAGCAACCACAAATGGATCATTGAATCAATCCTGTTGGAAAAGGGATGATTTTATTATTTTATTATTATGCTTAAGAGCTCTGAATGTAACTCAGTCTGAAATGTCACACATATGTTATACTTCAGTCCCTGCATGTGTACAGTCTGTGTTTTATTTGACTGCAAGCACTAGTTGATCTCTTTGTATACACAAAAGCTGAGATAATTTGGCAACTTAGACACTATCTGACAGCACTTTTAGGAGGAAAAAAAAATCAATGTTAAAGAAAACCTAAGACAAGTTTTGGACTGCTGTTTCTTGAAGTTTCTGACTTTAATAATGATCTTCTGCAATATCCAGTGATTCAAAATTAAGATGTAAAAGGAAAATATATTTAAAATTTCATTTACAATTTCCATAAGGTACATGTTTTGAAAAATCTGAACCCATAAGGAATATTTGGGCACCCAATCCCTAATGTCAACCTCCTCTTTACACAAATTTTGGACTCTTCACAGTCTGAGAGTTTTGGATCTCAACCTGTCAAGTTTGAGAGCTTCTTATTATACCAGATATTTTTCATGGTCAAGAAACTGTCTCAAAAAAAAAAAAAAAAAAAAAGGATGGAAAGCACATAAAAGATGAGAAAGTATAAAAGACGATGCAGTCACTTTATGACTTGCTTAATACCTTTGAGAGAGGCAAGCTATACATTCCTACTGAAGCTCATCAGCATGAAGAAGAAATTCCAGCCCCATGCTGTCTCTGGCTTAGACACCAACTTAACCGGGAGATGAAATCATGGTTAGCCTTGAAGTTCTTCAGCCTTCACAAGCTCCAAAACCAACAAATTCCAATGTTTATTCACAAGCCACATGAAAAAATACTTATTGTATTGACTCTGAATCTCCCAGCTTTTCATCTTATGAAAGGTCTTTTTTATTTACCTTAGGGGGCTGAGAGAAAACAGAAATTCCCACTGGACTTTCTCCACACCATTTGTTCCGCTAAGCGTTTTTCTACATAATCCGTCATTTGTCACCTCAGCATTTTTCATCTCTCTTTAATGTGAGTGCTCATCTGGCCTCCCATAGCTTTAACCTCCCCTCCCAGTGCCCCGTGGTTCTTCAGTAACCAGATCTCCTCATGCCTAAGGCTTGGACCAGAATGCCACAGGGGCATAAAAAACCCACAGTACAATGCCCTCTCCACAAAGAACTAACAGTCCAACGATGAAACAAGAATTGGCCAGGCAGATGAAATCAAAATCTGACCTTTCTGGCATACAATTCACAGCACATCAGAGCACATTATGTTCCATTTACTATCATGTTCCCTTATTACAAGGGACTACTTATTAGTCCCTTGTTGACTAAAATAGGGCTATTTTAGTCAACAAGAAATATTTCCATCTCTTCTGTCAAACCTAAATATCTGTATTCCAAATACTGCAACCTATTTCCTCTGAAGTGACTAAGAACATACTATTGAACCTTGAGTCACTCTATCAACTATTCATCATGACAAAACTGATCACTGCCTACCTTCTTCTGTCTCTCTGCTAGTTTTTGATATGTGGTCAAATTTTGCTAACCAGCATGGTCTATTCAGTTTTGAGGCTTATATTGATGGTCTGATCTTCTTTACTGAGCTTCCATGTAAAGATGTAGGGGTTAAGTGCCCCAGGTTTACTTGATGAACCACAAACAATAAAGGAGAGAGAGAATTTGCAGCTTTCTAACCACTAGGAACAGCAGCTGTTTTTAAAGTGACAGGTTAGATACAAGGAGGGAAAAAAACCCCAAAACTGTTACCGTGATGTTACAGTTGTTGGACCAGATTGTCCAGGGAGGCTGTCAAATCCTTGGAGGCTTTCAAAACATAATAGGGTTTCAAAAGTCCTGAGCAGCCTCTTCCAAAAACCCTCAACAACCTGCACTGAGGAGGAGACTGGAACAGATAACTTCCTGACATCCCTTCCAACCTGAATTATTTTATGGTTCTAGATCATGTACAACCTGAGCAACCTGATCTAGCTGAAGATGTCCTGTTCATTGCATGAGGGGCGGACTAGGTGACAGTCCTGGTTTTTGCTAGGATAGGGTTAATTTTCTTCTTAGCAGCTAGAAAGCACTGTGTTTTGGCTTCAGTGAGGATTGTTATGAGGAGAAATGTTGATAACTACAAGGACACTGTGCTTGGGCAGTCTCCAAGGACTGGAAGGGAAGGGTGGAGAAGAAAAGCGTAGCAGTCAGTAAAACCCAGAATTGACAGCTGGAAATGCCAATAAGATATTCCATAGCATATTACATCATGTTTAGTGTATTAACCGGGATTGACTGGAAATGGGGGGGGATCCTCTCGGGAATCGCTCAGGCTTGTTTTTCCAGGATTGCAATTTCAGTTTTGGGTTCCTTTTCACTCGCCCAGGATCGTTATCAGTGGGTGGTGAGCAGCTGTACTCTGCATCACTCATATATACATAGTTGTTATCATTATTACTCTTATTATTTTAATTCTATTTTACTCTAATTATTAAATTGTTTTTATCTCAACCTACAAGTCTCCTCACCTTTACCCCTCCAATTCTCTCCC
>NW_010335627.1:7341-9624 GCF_000700745.2 Antrostomus carolinensis
GAGAGGGGAGTGACGTGAGTGGCTGTGTCTTGTTTGGCTGCCAGCTAAGTTAAACTATCACACAGACCTTTGAAGGTCCCTTACAACTCAAACTGCTCTATGATTCTGTCATCTTTGTTTCAGAACTTTTGGTTGTACATCTGCGCACCATCAACCCTTCTTTCACCCGAGTCAGAATATTCATCTGTTACAAAAATGCGTCCAAGATACGGATCTCTTCAACAGTGAAGAATGAAATGGAGAAATAATTTAGCTTCTCAGTAGTATTACAACTGTTTTTAATTGTCCTTTTTAACTCCTGATTTTATAGCAACCCAACTGATTCCTTCCCAAGCTTGCTCTTTCTAATGCAGATGAAGAATCTTGCTTGCGCTTTCATTACGCAATGTAGCTCCACTTTGCAACTAGCTTTGTGACAACTTCCTAGTTTATACTCCTCTTCAGTGGCATCAGCAACACATTTTTAGATTGTAAAGGATTTTTTTTTCAGCTCAAATGATCCCTCAAATCTTAGCATCACCTTTCTAATCCCACTTTTGTTCAGTTTTATGCATGCCAACTTTTCCAAATTTTTATTTCCTGCCCTTCCTGTGTCATTACTGTAGACCTTGTTTTGCATGCTGCTTTTTTTTTATGCTGTAGTTAGCTAGCTACTGCTATTTCCCAGACTAACACAAGTGAAAAAAATGCTGTTCTAAGAAATCTCAGTTTCAAGCAGTTAAGGAAACAAGCTGAGTTTCTCCATTGCTACGCTGGCGCTGGATTTTGCTGCCTTTGATTTTTTTCAAGCCACTGCATATTCAATTTTTTCCTCAAGTTTTGGACAACAGTACAGACCATGGTATACCCTTTAGATACTCTCCTAACTTCAAAAATACTATTTACTCTCAAACTATTTGAAAACGATAATTTCACAAAAGTCTTAATTAAACCGCTTCTCCAATTCCCTGGGAAAATTCCGTGTACAATTACAGTAGGTGCAGTCATTAAACTACTCTGACCCAAACAGATGCACGGAGAAAGAATACCATTTCTTGTTGCACCTCTAGTCTGTTTGTTATTTCCTCAAATGTGTAAGATTAATGCACTAGCATACCCTTTCAGCTAGCTTCTGTGCTCGAAGCTGAAGATCTTGTGCTAAGCAATTAGCAGAACTGTCTTCAGTTAGAGAAGCAATGGAAAGCTGGAAATCAGCTACATGCCTGAAAAAAAAGAACAGATGAAAATCAGAAAAAAAAGCCCTGTTGAAATGATGGGGAGATTTGGTAGATCCAAGCTGATTCTGCATATGACAAGTCTAATTGGCAAACATAAACCAGTCACAGATACATGAAAATTCACTGTGTTTAGAAAGCTGCAACAGAAGGCCAAACATTACCATTGCTCTAATACAATCATAAAGTAGACATGGTGAGAACACCATTTCAGAACGAACAAGAATTATGCTCATGAATGAATCTAATTTACTTGCTTACATCATTACACCTCTCACGCAGGACGCTGAAAAAAAAAATCCATGATAACTTCATATTGGAGCTGGTTCTAAGCAGTTTCACATTCTGATCACTAATGCTGAAACATTTGCCATTCGACTACCGCGTATAATTTGTACAGCTTTTTAAGCAACTAAATTTGGTTTGAGCTTGCTTGAAACAATACAGCAATTTAATTAGATTTAGGTGTCTTCCTATAATTGGATTAGTATATTAGCTTAGGTTGGTTTTTTCTGTATTTCTTTTTCCCTCAAGTCCTGTTAAGCTCTTGCAATAATAAGCACAAAAGAAAATAATAAAACAAAACATTGTAAGGTAAAATGTAAATAGTACCGTTTTTTGGAGACAGGCACTGCAGATATGGACTTTATTAAGTTTTCTGGTGGCAGATCCAAAACTTTAGAAAGCTAAATTTGAAATAAAGAACAAAGTGGCATAAGCAAAAGAGATGCAGGAAAAATACTGCTCCCTGTTTAAATCCTCATGGGGGATGGATGTGTCATTTATATCTGACATCAAACCTCAACCCAGGTAAAAATGCAAATATTTATTAACTATTACCGGCAATTTAAAAAACGCAATACAAACCCAAGAAACGTTAAAGGAGCCTGAGAAAAAGTAAGAAAAACCACCACGTATAGTTGCTTTATTTTTTTTCCCCTTCCCGACGAAGGATCCCATCAGACCCCCTGATGCCGTTATTGACTTAACTGGGGGCTCCCTCTCACCGACCCTACCCCGCACCCAGTACGCGGGGACAAGGGGGCCGGTACCGCCCCGGGGCTTCACC
>NW_010335628.1:0-21691 GCF_000700745.2 Antrostomus carolinensis
CTGAAGGGGCTACAAGAAAGCTGGGGATGGATCTTTTACAAAGGCGGGTAGTGACAGAACAAGGGATAATGGCTTTAAACTGGAAGAGGGTAGGTTTGGATTAGATATTCGGAAGAAATTCTTCACTGTGAGGGTGGTCAGACACTGGAACAGGTTGCCCAGAGAAGCTGTGGATGCCCCCTCCCTGGAAGTGTTCAAGGCCAGGCTGGATGAGGCTTTGAGCAACCTGGTCTAGTGGAAGGTGTCCCTGCTGATGGCAGGGGGGTTGGAACTGGATGATCTTTAAGGTCCCTTCCAACCCAAACCATTCTATGATTCTATGAATATCTGCACCATCACTCCACTGAACCAGTATCTGGGTGTAATTACGGTCTCCTTGTTTATGGAGGGAAGGCAAAAATTTTGCATTACGTCTTTGGTAATGACCACTTAACCTAGAAGGCAGAAATAGGAAACTGTGCTGGAAAAAATTACAAAGGAGGCATATTGCAAACATGCAAACAAAACTCTGGCATCCTGGCAGGAAAAGAAATAAAACAGTGAAGAATGAAGGGGATATGGTTAGACAAAGTCAACATCTTGGGAAGCAGTTGGTGAAGCGAGAGACAGACTTCAGCATAGTAAACAAGCTATAAAGTTCTCCACAGGAAGAGCAGACAAAGCACCCTGGATTACTGCAATGTCTAAGCCATTTCTCCTTTGTAATGATTTTCTTTTAAAAAAATCTTGGTTTTCTGCCTATTTGTTTACAGAGAGATATATAAGTGGCTGTCTGTTTTTGAATGATACTTTGAAGTCAAATGCTGTAATTTGGCCTAGACACATTCTCACTTGTGATGAACATACTTCCCACTTGTAGAAAGAAATCAAGGGTTTTCAAACAAAGCAAAAAGGCAACTGGGTGCTTTCTCTCTTTTAATATACATTTTTCTATTTTGAGAAGAGTTAAGCTCTATCAGTCACTATTCCAAATACAAATCTGTGCAATACCTTCATAGCAATTGAAGGTTAGAGCAGCAGGAAGGATATACCCATAGAAACCTTGCTTTGCCAGCATATTGCAGAAATTCCAGGATATAATGACAGGTATGTGATCTCCCAAAGCTATATTTTATGCTCCACATTAATAGTGTAGCAGCAAGTACTGGCTTTGTTACCTTCTCCTCTGCCTTCCTCATGCAACAGTGTTGTGAGCTTCCCATCCTCTCAGTCCTCATAGATGTGGTGTATCCGAAAAGGCATCCAGCACATAAGCAGTAGACCAGACAAGTGAAATTTTGTCAGATATTACAGTGAAGGAAGCCTTCTGTATCCCAAAGCAGCTGCAGAAGGTTGGTGACAACAATATCAGAGTAGCTCCATTGTGCAAAGGGCAATATTGCCATTCACAGATTTAGATAAAAATAAGGTGTTTCTCAATACTGGTGTTTTCAACCTGATCCCTCACAAGATCTTCTATCCAACCTTTTGACTCACAACAGATACATCAGCTGAGTACACAATACGCAGGCAACTATCTGAAGAAGCCAGTAGGGAGCACCTATGAAAACTGACTGTACAGCCAAAGCAGAAAGGTATCTCTTCATAAATCTCCCTGAAATAAAGAAATAAAGAAATAAAGCAACAACCTATATCACTTAGCCCAGATTCTAATTCTTTGTTTTGGAGTCCTAGATATAAGCCTTATGGCTATGTTTCATCTCCTTATTTCAGTTCTGTAATAGTCCACATAGACCCAGAGGAGTCAGGGAAGATCGCAACATCTTCCATGTTTTCCTGAAAGCTCTCTTTCTCTTCAAAATAACAGTTTTGGAATGGTTCATGTATCCCACCTATGTCTGAACCCATTCAAACCTTATAGGGAGAAAAAAGAGAGCTTCTAACAGAGATAATTACAGTCCCTAGGTGGATGGAATTTCGCAAATTCAACATCCATGTAAAGTATCTGCAGGCTGCACGGATGTGCCAAAACCCTCACCTGTCTTCCCAGAAATAAAAGGGCTTGCTTAACAATATTATCCCTGAAGTTTAGTTTTATAGGAGTTACATCATACACAGAGGTATTGCTGCACTAGGGAAAACAATGGCGGGGTGGGGGGGATGAGTGGGAAGCTCCTTCTCTTATCTCAGCATAGTTGTTTTGCCATTTTTAATCCAAGGAGTAATATCATATAGCTAAAATTAACTACTTTACACCACCGTGGAAACTATTGTTGCAATCCTTGCATGTAAACAGGTCCCACCTGAACATTGATTCCAAGCACTGAGAGAAAACTCCTTCAACTAAATTTGAAAATAGTTGATAAAGTTAGTTTTCGACCCAATAACCCACTCCTTGTTTGCTCATTCTCTGACTGGTGGTTCATTCTTCATGTATATATAGACACAAATATACTCACATGGATTGGCTCAGACATAAAACCCCCAACTGACACAAGGAAGAACAAAGGCCTTTAAATGTAAAGTCTGCTAAAATGCTTTTACCAAGAACTGCAAATGTATCCTGATTATAAACATACACTGAATGGAGCAGAAGTAATGAATCTGATATGCCTACCAAGGGCTGTATATTTTCAGCTGATTTTATTCTTTCTGGAAGGCTTTAAAATGCATTTATGAAGATATGTTTACAGGCAGGATTAAATCTCTCCTGTTTGCACAACTATAATACAAAATGTGCAAATATTGTGGTAACTTAAAGAAGTTGTTCGCTTTTCTTTTCCAAGGAAATTTGATTATGAACATTTTTTCCCTTCTCCTGTTTAGCTTATTAAAATCAAAAAACCACCTTATTCCCTAATTTCTATACCCTAAACCCATCTTTTCTCAGGCACCACCTTCCAGAGAAGCTATTGTGTATTTTGTCTGGAAAAAGACTGAAGAACTTGTCCTGCTCTGGAGTGACAAGCATGCAGTGTGAGCAAGCCAGGGTTTGTACTGAGAGAAGAAGAAATAAAACAACTTACATTTAGACATTTGACACAGATACTGATCACCAGAAAGAGCATTTACTGTATAAAATGAAACCCATGAATAATTCACCAGTTTCAGCTGGTGACAAACCCAGAAGTGGCAGAGTATTTGACGATCAATAATTATTTCTGAGATTTTATGAAGCGTGGCATCTTATAACTGAACAATTTAATTAAGCACTAGATTTGATTGTTTAATTGCACACGCTGTATCAATCTCTTCTCCTTTTGAATTTTGTGCAGGTGCTAAAAATAGTTCCTCGCTTTTCGAACAAATGCATTTCTCACCGTGAATTACAAAACTGGTTCTTTAATAAGATTTTCAAATCTCACATTTTGTGCTACACTTCCGCTCTCATTGAACTGCTAATAGACTTCAAATAATAAGTTTACTGGAAACTGTAGCTCTAGGTTCACTGAAATTGCATTTGAATCTCATCTGTTGCTGAGGTTTATAATAAGTGACAGTGCTAAGACTGAATCTGATTTTGCTGTGACCTTATATCCAGTGCTGTGGTACTCCAACAACAGAAAAAATATCCTGTAGTCAGAGCCACTGCACATGTCCAAGTTGTCAGTCTTGGAAACGTTCTTCAAAAATTAAGTACATCCATATATTTATCTAAAGAGCTTTTCTAAGGGAACAGTTCCTTTCTAAAACAGCTCCTCTTAAAATGTGGTATCATTTGTTTTCACACTAAGCAAATCTCAAGGTGTCAATCAAACTTATTCACTGATAGTGTTTTCCTAGGTCCTCTGAATTTGTGCTATCAGCTTGGGATGCAGAAATACAGCTTTTTTTACAAGCAGGGTAAATAAAAGCTATATATTCAGTTCCTCTTTTTGTGTCAGAGCAGCAACCTTTTCCACAGTCGATTCCAACAGTTTTGGGGTTTTAAATAACCCCTGGGATAAGGATACAAGCATTTCCCCTGAAACACTGTGGGACAGTTTCTGACTTCTCTCACTGTGAAGACTTTTTCTTGCTACTTGTTTCTTTTTTACTAGTTTTCTTTTTCTTCCATTATCCTAAGATACAGGAAATTTCCCTGTGTTGCAGTGAAGGGTTCTTTTTCCTGAAAACACTCAAGTCTCCATACACAAGTATATGCTTCCTCGCATCACCCTTTCACCTCAAATCCCCCCAGTCAGACATCAGTATATTGGGTCTTTAAATCTTCTCTTCTAAGCAACTATCCCACAATCTTTGCTTGTTCACTCTTTAAACACAGTTTCTCTACACTGTTTTCAGAATGAAGCACCAAAAGTGCAGTTTCCTGTGATTCAAGATCTCACAGTCAAAACCAGCTGAATTTGACTAAAAAATGACTTCAGCAGGCTTCTGCTGAGGTCGTGGTGTGCAACTACCAATTCTGTCTTTACTCGATGATCCAGTGCTTTTGAACATACATAACCCTGGAATATACAGACCCTTTGGAAGAAATTTTTCATTAAAAAACCTTGTCACTCACTGCCATCTCCTTTTATGACTGGGTTAGTTTATAATAACTTTTAGCCAAAACTAGCACTAGCCTGTTACAGTCTTGCTGGAAACTTCTCAACCAGATCCATAGCTTTTATTGAAACAGACAGAAATTTTAAAAATCAGTTCACTCTTGTACATGCATCTAATTCCATTGCATCTCGGTGCAAGGCAACTGACATGCTGGGGCAGCCTGAGACCTTTCTAACTCTCTGTGTACTCTGCCCTTGGAGTTAGTCAAAGATTAAATCTTTACAGAAGCATCTGAGACACTTTTTTATTTAATCAAATGGGCCAGTTATAAAATGCCTCTTGAAGTAAATAACCTGCAAATAAGCCCTAGAAATCATGGAAACAGAATCTTTTATCACTAAAAAAAATATTCCAGTCTGGTCTCAGCTTCCATGAGTACAGCTGCACCTACGGTTCATTTTCTATCTGTCATAAGAGCTCACGTAAATTATGTCTTGTACGATCCTGAAACTAAGTTGATGTAGTGTAAACCATTATTTCTGTCCTGGTAGAAATAATTTCTTATAGCTACAATGACACATACTATCCACGCTGCAAGAAAGCTGTGGTGATTGATATGAAATCAACTCTCATCGCCAGACGTTATGATGCCGAAGCAGCAGACTGAAGATACAAAAAAAATAGCACTGGAAGAGGTTTCTTTCTATGTATATTCCACACTGCATTTTAAACTTCAGACATTTTTTATGAGATTTTAGTTTGTTTCAGTTAATTTTGCTTTGATCATTCTCATAGCCCTTATTTGTCCACTTTCTTAAAGTGTTCTGCCTCTACAACCTTTATGCACAAGACTGTTCTCCAATGCATAGGTTATTACAGAACAGTCATAGAACAAGAATTATAAATGCACCCATTTGCCCCAGGAGCCTCCTCTACACAAGCTGGGAACAGCCCCAGTCTGAAGGGCAAGAAATACAGAGCCATGTGGTGAATATCATTTCGTATAGCCCAAAGTGGGTAGGCTATGCCAATTAGTAGTAGTAGGTGTGTTTCATCCTCTTAGCTCCCAAGGTAAATCCTGCCTGCAGTCAGCATTATGTTCATATGGTCTCAGCAGACGTTTGATCTGCCTAATCAAAAGAATCCATTTTCTGCTACCCAAAGAAGGAATAATGCAGTACACTCCAGAAAAAAAGATGCAACAGTTTTACACAAACATACTGTCAAATCATACTTGAATAATTATGGCTCCTGTGGCACCTGTTCATGAACAGAAAATCATACTTGAATAATTATGGCTCCCCTGGCGCCCGTTCTTAAACAGTTAACACATAACTGCTTGCAGACAGGAAAAAAGGGGAGCTCAGTGAGCCCTGAATTTTGAATAATTTTGTTGGATTCACAGAATCACAGAATCATACGGGTTGGAAGGGACCTCAGGAGATCATCTAGTCCAACCCCCCTGCTAAAGCAGGTTTCCTACAACATTCATTGTTCAATCTCTGGTTACAGAATATAAGAACATAGGTAGGAACATATTTTCAGAAGTTTTAGTTTCAGATCACTTAAATTTGTCTGGACATTACTATCTAATCTGGCTTAAAGCCTCTGCTCTCCAGATCATGTATTTCAAGATTACATTTGGAATAGTCTTCAGTGTTCTGCAAGATCAGGTTTATTTTAAGGTGACACCTGTATGTATTTGTTAGTCATGACTCAGTCATCCCAGTACAAGTAGGTTCCATTAGCAATGAGTGACACAGCAGAGAAGTCAAATCAGCAACTGGGGAAAACTACAATTAATAACTGAATCCATGTTCAGTTTCAGAATAACAACATATGAAAGCAACTATTAAAACTGCTCAGCTAACACCTGAGAAACAGGCTATCATTCTGGATGATGCTTCAGAGGTATTGCTCCATATGCTTGTATCATGCTGCCTATATACTGCTGTAAGTCTTTCTTGGCAGACCTTCCGAAGAATATAGTATGTACTACATGACCAGACATAAATATCATCTCACAAAACTTACTAAGCAAAGCCACAAGAACTCCCGCTTTCAGACTGAGTTTTATCACAAAGCAAGATTAAAGAGATCCTGTGATATTTTTTTGCCTTCAGCTGTTGTTATTTTTTTTTTCTTATAGGGCTATGTACCAACCAGCTAAAACAATAACCTGCTTTCACTTCCACGCCTGGAACAGCCACAGTATGACAAGTATTGCTAAAAAAAAGGGCTTTGGCCTCCATCAGAGCAAGACAGAGAATCTAGCATATCAGCAACCACCAGAGAATTGGTAATGTTATTACAAACCTGTGTTATTCTATTTAGCAACTGTGTTCCTTAAACCAGTCTTTGTTTTTAGCTATTTCCTTCAAAAAACAATTGTAATGACACTCCAGCTGTAAGGCATTTGCCCTAAATGCACTAGCAGAAACTTTTTTTGCTTGAGTCACACAAGTCGTCACACTAATTGGCAGGACAAAATGTGATCTCAATTGGAAAATTACCTGAGCTTCCACCTAACAGGTTGAACAAAGACACTATGGTGTAGCTAACAAGAAGGCTGGACAGCAGAGATTAGATGCCAGGCTATGAAGAGGGCAAAAGGCAGGGAAGACAGACCAATTCAGTTTACTTGTCTCAACAGCTTTCTGTAATACAGCCATTTTGGCATCTCTCAGTTGTTCCCACTACAGTTTCTGCTCCAACCATTCTGTAGGCACACTGCTCTCCTGGTACACTCTGCAGGGCGAAGGATACTCTACAGGACCAGCCACAGAAGGACTAAAATTACCAGAGAACAGAAGAGTGAATTGTCCTACAAACTGGGGGAGCAGCAAAGTCCTGCTGTTCTGCTCCTGCCCTGGCACAATTGCACCCTGTTAGAATTTCTGGTCAGTCTGGCCCCAAATAAGACATTGCTTGGTCTTAATTAGACACTATGTCTGCTCTAGAGAAGTTCATGATTTGAATTATAAATATTGCTACCATAAAACTTCAGTGTATTATGTTATATGTGAATTTAAGTGAAGCACTAAGAGACCTTGAAAAAACAAAAGGTAAATTAGAGTTACCTTTTTTCCCCACAGTTTCTGTGTAATAAGAAAAGCTTTTTCTATGGAACTTTGAGTTTGCTTTTTGTCTCCACTGAACAATTCTCAAGTGTCCCTTAAAAGCTCACTGTAGTTGTACTGGCCTTGAAAAGATCAGAGTACTGAGGCCAACATGTACATTTCTGCTATAAAGCAAGTGTGGAAGTAAACTTTTTACACAAAGGATGGATGTGGCGGGTAGGTAACGCATCCGGTTTAACTGGAGAAGGTGAGAAGCAGAGCTCAGAATCTGTCTAATGTAGATGGAACAAAAAAACCTCTGAGGCCACCCATTCAAGGTTATTCAGTTATCAATATCTATGCTGATTTTGGGTACTGAGGATCACTCAGCTGTCTTCTTCTGTTCAATACATAGTTAAATGTGACACATACATATTTTACAAGTTTTGTTTTGCTTTTTATCAGAAACTCCAGCATTGCTATTCATCAAATAAGTTACACAAAATTCAAGGTTTCAGACAATGCACAGATATTACAAATAACACATCCTCTCCATCTGCCTTGGATTTTTATTTGTCATCCATTATGGAACTTCATCTAAATACAGACTATAGAATTGACACAATCAGCAGCGGCTCTTCACGCTGTTGTGATGGTGCACCAAGAAAGGGGAAGGGTTCTGCCTTCCCACAGGGGAGCTGGGAGCCACTCTGTCTCAGAAAAAAAAAAAGGCTCCTGGTCTGAGGGGAATAAATCTATTAGTGCAGTCTGCTTCCCTCTTTGAGACAAGAGTCTGGAGAAAACATTCACATTAACTGATTTTTTTTTTTTTAAGACTCATAATAAATACAAAGCTTCATATTCCAAGGCTTAACCTATTAACTGACAAAAGCTAGGCAAACTGCATTGTGAGATTTCTCCTGTATTTTCAATCCATCTGGTACTGTCCAATATTGAAAACAGGATATTGGGCTAAATGGGAAATTAATCTAATCTGGTACAGCAATTCCTATATGTTACTTTCCATCTAAACATATGCCAATATAGAATTATAAACAGTATTGGAAACATTGGAATTTGATGTACTGAAGGTCACTGAAGAGCACACAATTACTCCGTTCCTTCCTCTCCATTTCACAAAACAGCGTGCTTTGTTTTCCCAGAATTAATTTCTATTGCATAAGTAACAGTTTTTACATAACTTGTTACTCAGGAAAGAGTCAAATACTTGCTCAAGCCTATGAGGGTTAAATGGGTGTTTTCAATAGTTAAAACCAGAACGGTAAGAAAAATCCTTACTTCAAGAGCAAGACACATAACTCAGAGTTCAAGTAGTAACACAATTCATCTTCAACAGAACAGCACATGGTAGCTGTAGCTCTGAAAACAAAGGTCTAAATTTTGACAGTCATCCTAAAATATTTAACACTGAATCTCTTTGGAGATTTCTGTTAGAACTCAATAGAAAAGACCCATCATCTGCTTGCAAAATAAATGCAAATCCTTACAAGGCTGGATAACCATAGTATGGCTCCAGGCATATCTTTGGTTCTTTCTTACTACCGGTTCCTATGAGAATCACCATATTCCCTGACGCTTAGGGAAAGCTCTTTAAATGGCTGCTTTTTCCAGTTTCTTCCAGCACACTAATTTTTCAGGCATCACCACTTTTCTCTTTCACATTTAACACTTCAATTAATGACTAAGATCAAGAATTCGCATTCAACTCACAGCTTGCGATTTTCACATTGCTTTATAGTTTATAAAAAATAAATAGCAAGCTAAAGAAATAAATTAACACTGTGCATTGTCAAGGTAAAGTCAGAAATAAAAATATTTACAGTCTGTTCTTGAAAGAGATTAAGCTAACTCATGACTGAAGCCTACACCAGTGCTACCAAGAGCAGACACCCCATGCTTTGGCATTCTCTTCACACTGAACACACAACCAAGACAGCAACACCCTTAATACCCTGACATACAATACATGCATTTGTGTGCCAAATTAATCTTTGGTCTGAAAATCACAACAATCTCCAAAAGGCAAAAATGAGGAAACCCAAATTTAGATTCCTTTTCTTACTGACCTGATACATCCCTGTTTTCTTGTCCACCGAGTTTCTTTCTTAGGCCTTTGGGATCACCTGTAGGACATGGGTTTCACTGTACAGGTGCAATGACCAGAATAATGGCTTTATCCCAGCTGTGACTTCCAGGAAGGAGTTCAAAATAAAGTTTCAGGACAAAGCACTAAAGAGGTAAAGTGCATTTCTCAGCGCAAACTCAGAAACAAATCTCAATCCAACGTCAAAAAAACATTTATTTTTATGGATTATGGCAACTATTTCTTCTTTGGGGGTGGGAGGCATCTTATGTGCAATATTTATTTGACACTTACTATTTCTACCATTATTTCACTTCACCCACCTACATACCTTGTCCCACCTAGAGAGTCTAAGAAAGTGCACCATGGCATGTTACAGTTCACCTCAGTCTCATCCTTAGAGAAATGAAAGAAAATTATTCTGCCTTCTTTCACCAACTATGTGTTCTTACTCTTTGTATGATTCCCCTGGACCCTTCTCATCTCCTGTTTTGTCACCTTTTTCTTAAAACACAGTCTTAAAGGGATATTCCACACTTTCTGCTACATCACATCTTAACAGAGTATGTGCTCCTTCAGTAGATCACTTAGAAACCAACCCTGCTGTGCCCAGCTGAGAAAAATATATCAGATTTGGACTTGTCAGCTGGAGTTCTTGAGAAATTAGATGTGCAAATCCTTTTTCAATTGTGATTAAACAGACAATAAAACTAACACTAACCCATAGGACACTGTTACAGGAATGAAACTTTTAATCAGATTTTTAGGTTGCCTTTATTAGCATAAAAAAATTGCTTCTTGGGTTGTATATCCTTGCATATCTTTGTGAGAGGGCTAGTCATCTCTGCAATAATAAAGCAGCATGCCCAGTCAATCACACATTACTTCTGCAAATAAAATAAAAAAAGGTTTCATGCTTATAACAGAGAAAATACATGAAATGCAAAGGTCAGAACCTAACAGAAGAGGAAGAAAATTGAGAAGAGATAGAGGAATCATTGAGAAAGGAGTGTGTGCAGTTATAAAACATCTTTTGCTTTTCTGTGAGATTGTATTATCAAGACATTTGTGAGGGTTCAAGTGGCCAATTACTGTTAAGAAAAACAGTCTCTAAACTCTGAAGAGCTGATTAATTTTCGTAGGCTAGATTCTTTCTCCGAAAATTCCAGAAATAAATTTTTTATTATATGCTATGCATCATGAGTTCAGTTTAATGTTTTCTGGTCATTCAATGGTGAGAAAATTATGTAGCTCTTGTTACCCATGAATCCCATTTAAATGAATATCTGACAGTTAGGGAAGTTTGGGCAAAATTAGTTTATGCTATGACGACCAGAAGATCTTATAGAGGCAATACTGGGACAGAGCCAAAAATCTAAGTATGTATTGTCACCCTAGAAGATATTTAGGGAGGCAGTATACGGAATAAGGCAACTACAGATGGTCCTTCTCATGGAACATTGTTCCCAGGTGCTGGGAACTAGTGTTTTAGAAATCATTACTCATAAGACTCCCAAAAAGAATCAACATGGTTTTATTGGCAAACACGTTTGTCTGCACAGACCTGCCCTGGAAGGCGCCGGAGTTGGAAGTGTGTTTATCAGATTGTCTTTTGACAAAACAGGGTTTGCTTGCCCCATCCCCCCACCCCTTTTTTTAACTGTCTTGCAATTATTTATATTCTTATCACCAAGCCTGCAGATGATCTTTGGAATAAAAACTGTGTCTCAAATGGTCTCCTTTCATTAACTCTCTCCAGACAAATCAATATATGGGATGAGAGATGTGGGCAGCATCTTTATAGAGAAACAAATTGCCATTGTAACTCATAACATGCAATTAGTCATGCAAAAATGAAATGCTCTGGAAATATAGTCTGTTTTATAAATGCTTCATTGTGGAGAGTAGATAATACTTCAAAATGCTGGTGGAGCAATAAGTTCTTGTTTGTCAACATTAATATTCCCATATGTAATTACAAAATTGTGTGCAAGCTGACCACTTTACTTTGCTCCATTAGGGAAATGGACTGCTAGCATTAAGAATACCATGACAAAACATCTATTTTCAACTATGGAATGAAAAATAATTCCAGTCACTGAGTGACTTTCACTGTTTTTCTCTCTGGCATAATTCATCTGTGCCCTTTAACCAAATTCAAACCTTTTCCCAAGCCTTCCAGGAACAAATAATAATTTTTTAAAAAGTTAATTATTCTGTTATCTTCATGTGTTTACTAGGGTAAACAAGAAGAATCACCTTAACTGCATCTAAAAAACAGCCTGAGGTCTAAGAAGAAAGCTTTCTACCACTAAAGTTGGTGACACACTAGAATAAGGCTGCCAAGAGAGGACATATAATTTCCTGTACTGTCCCTACATCTGCCTGAAGGTTTTTAACAACTGCAATTAGATCCATACTACAAAGCGTTGGACTCAGCTACTTCTCAAAGTTCTTACCAGCCTGACATATCTATTATTCTCTGCTTTTATGCACCTTGGCTCTATAAACACATTGCTGGACTGTTGCACTCACAGCAGAAGCTGACAGGGCTTGGCATAAGTATAGGATGCTGTCAAAGTGCTACTACTTGCAGGACCAGGACTTTTCTTTAACAATCCATGATTTTTCATTATCAAGACATGCACAAGGTCTCCATGTGCTTCAGTTTCCTGAGGTCATTGCAGTATCTTTTTGATCAACTGAGCTTGGTTTTTTGCATCTAAATATCTCCCCAAGGAATATCAAATGCAGTTTTAATCCCTGGTGAACACAGCTGCATAGGAAAGGGTGCTTAAAGCAAGCTAGTTAGTTATCTTCCTAAAAGAAGTAAGAATTAGTTACCTATGTTAGCCATCATTTAAACAACAAATGTTATGCAATGAGAAATTTAAAAAAAAAAAAAAACAACAAACCACACACTAAATTCCTGCCATAGTTAATAAAAATAAACCAAATACATAGTGTAATCTACCCTCAAAAGACAGTCAAGACTAGGTAGCATGCTGATTATTACTTTGTCATCCTCTCTCAAAAATCATTGCATCTTTCCACAGTAGAACATGATCCAATCTGAAGATAATATAAAAACGTAGAGAAATTGTACATGGTACAGAAGCGATCACGTCTTTACCCGTATTCTGGGCCTCCACAAATTGATGCGAGTATCCAGTTTCCCTATTATTTTAACTACAGTCATAAATTAGTCTGATGCCCTCAGGGAGATTTCTATAGCCAGCCCACCAAATACTATTCCTGGTCAGTATAGCATGACTTCCCTTCAATACATACTCCCTAGTTTGCTCCATTACCCAAGAAACAACATTTTTAAACTAGTCTGAGATAAAAATCAGGTAGCAGTCATGAGATCTGATGGAAAAAATATACTTTGTGTAACCAGCCTTTTATGTTCAACAAATAAAAGATATCGCTTCTCTAATGTGTACATAAAACATAAAGGGTTAGCGCAAGCAAATGAAAGAGGTTCCAAGGGACACTGAAATGGAAAAACTCTTAAGAATTTCAGAAGCAGCAGGGTGGGTGCTGGGAGCATTATTGTCCCATCTGAAACAAAAGCATTAAGTTTGCAATTTCAAAGTGTTGGTTTTTTTTTTTCCTCTGCACCAATGTCTGCTCAGTACAGAAGTGTGTGTAGGTAACAGGTGCCATCTGGGAGCGTATTACTGGTTTAACCAATCAGTTATCTCTCATTGCTACCGAAATGTTCTTTGGTACCGAGAACATCAAACAACAGTTCTGGAGTTGTTTTGTTTTACTCTACTGACAGCTGACATAAGCATGATTTCACCTGACTAGACATCCTGTTTATTTTAATCATGCTCAAGGAGTGAGGCAAGCCTGACAGGCATTAGAAAGAAAACTATTTCTTCAAAGATGCTACAATCATATTAGTTTTCATAAACTAAGCCATAACATCCATGAAATTTCTGGTTTATTAAAGTCGAAAGAAAAGATACTCTTAAACTTAATTTCAGACTACCTATGACTCTGCATTACAGGGTGGTCCTTCTTCTTTCTCACTGTAGCGCATAGTATTTCTTTCACTTATTACATAATATATGTTAAACAAGGTGATCTCTGGTGGTTGCTATACATGCACACAAAGGATTACAAATACTCTTAGACCAGAATCATAAGAATATATATGCACATATATATTCTGCACATATAAGAATAAGCAGCATTGCACACTCTATTCTTTCCTGAATCATGCAATAGAGAAGCAGAGAGACTGGACAAAGCTTTATCCCTACAAACAGAGGTACACACAAATTCTTTAGCCAACATGGACAAAGGTTCAGGAACTTTCTAAGGGAAATATAATAAATTATTTCCTCAAGAAGTGATGTAATATGCCCTGCTCCTCACTTGAGACAAAAATCGGTTTCTGTGTGACATCTAAATTCAATGGTTTTTGTTGCTCCTCTAATTTTAGAAAATACAAACATACTAAACTGACTCAGCTAAAGGCTTCATCTGTTGCCTTTTCTTCCTTTAATACCAAGAGATTTCTCCTCCCCTCTCCCCAGCTCTGAACAGTATCTAATTTTTGATGAGCATACCCCTGCCACTTGGTCTGTTTACTTGTCTTGGCTTGTGGGTTCACATTTTAGCAAATTTGCCCATCTCCTTGACAGAGCCACATTTCTTCTCTTTTTTCTCTCTAAAGACAAAAATACCCAAATACGCGAGCTTTATTTTGCTTTTTCAAATAAAACAAGTGTCAGCTGTTTCTTCATTTTCCATCTTCAGCTCTGCCCACAGCTCCCCAGGGAACCAGTTCTCTGCATACCTACACACCACTTACCAGTATATTTGGAAAACCCTTGACCTAAGGTTAGAATGTACCACATGGCTTTCCACGTTCAGTATTCATATTTTCTCTCAATTATCTTTAAAACAGATTTGTTTATACAGTCAGCTGTATGTTGAATGCTGCACTTGTTGCTTACACCCTGCCTTGAGTCATTTTCCCACAATGGTATATCTGCTGCCTTTATGCCTACACACTTATTCAATCCAGTTGGGATGAACGTCAACTACAATCCCTCTGACTGCCGTCCCACTGCTGCAAACTGATGAATTCTAATCAAAATACCTCAGGGCATTTTACAGTCTCCCAAAGTCACTTTCGTGTTGCTTCATCTAGTGCTCTCTCTTAACAAGTATTTAAAATAGCACTAGAAGGTTTTACTCAAATATAAGTAGTACCCATTTTCCAGCCTTATTAAATCATAAAGAACTTGATTCATTTCCAAGGATTAGGTCCCAAATATCCTCTGGCTATATTGACCATTCAACAAATTGCATTATGAAAGCAGTGCTACACTAGAGGAGCTCTAAAAGCCTGCCTTCCTTGGATTTTGTATGGTTATTATTCTTCCAATCAATATTGGAGTGATTCAAATCCCTCATGATCAACCTCCAAGGCTTCTTTTAGGTGCTTTTCTTATCGGTACAAACATTTCACGAATGATTTTTGTGAATCGCCCTCAGGGTCTATAACAACAACCAGCCTTTTTATCATCAACTTCTTTCCATACCATCTCTGGTTTATGGGGCACAACACCTCCCCTGGGAAATTCTTTGCCATCCTTCAGTATTAATGTTTCCCATCAGAGTCAGTTTTGTATTCTAAATCACAAAACCCTAGACCTTTCCTGGTTGGTTGGTTGGATATCACACCCTTAAAATTAATTCAGAAATGATAGGCTACTGAAGACTAACAAGCCTCCTTACCAGTTCCCGTCAGACACCCATGTGGTTTGCGTGGGAGAGAACTTCCCTTTAAACATCAAAAGCACAAAACAAAATCCAGTGCTAGATTAAATATTTCAGCCAGTAGTTTTGAAAATAAAATGCTTTTTCCCCACCAAAAAGATGTGTAGTCTGACTCTAGCCAGGAATATATTTTTTCTTCTCCCTTACTTTGATAAATTCAAACATCTAATGAGAAGAAAATCTATGGTCTCTGTATCCCACAATCAAAGAGAAAATTTCCATCCCTTTCCTCCTTCACATGCAGAAATGCTTCATTTAACATGTGTTTCTAGAACACAATACCATGAAAATCATCCTTTCATTCAAATCTGTACCCCGATGCAAGTCTACACTATGGCCCCTACCATATCCCCCACACTGAGGTTCATTGTAGTCTGTCTGCTGCAGGGGTTAAATCAGTTAAAATCCAATGGAATTCTATTTGATGCTCTTAATAGTGTGACAAATCAAGAGAAAAGGCAGGGGCACATGAAGGGTGCACTAATTTCAATCAACTCCTTCCAAGTGTGTGAATGCCAGAGAATGTCTGTATCTCAAATTTCATCATATGTGTGAGTATTGCCTTATTGTGAACATTTGCATTAGCAGTTTAATCCCTTTAGGAAAAGAATACTGAAAATTGGTTTCAGAATGTTCCCTTCATTAAATCTGTTGCAATTTCTCTGGAAATAAAAGGCACAGTCTGAGGTAGTGAGAACCTAACAGATGAACTGTTAGAAACATTAGATAAGGACCTCTCAACTCTTAAAAGGAAAGAAATTGTACTGTATATTTCCCAGGTGAATTGTTGCAACATTTTAACATCATTTGTGGGAATAGTATTTTAAGTAAAGGCTGGCAACATGTATGACATGTTTAAAGAAATCCAGCCACAAAATAAAGATCTTAAAATGTACAAGCCACCTCCATACACAGCCACTCATGTTTTTTCTAAACTCTTTTTTCTGCCCTTTATGGTAGCTTATTCACAGTACTTCACTGGCTGGGAGACAGAATGATGTTGCACCACCCTGGGAAATCTATCTGTTTTGTGCTTCTGCAAGTTCCCATCTCAGAGATCTTATAAGACTGTCCTAAATCTTGATTTCTTGCATCTGATCCACTCAGTGTGTCCCATATTGACAACAGAATGTGTATTTAGCTTTTCACTCTTGTGTGAACATCAGCAACCTAATGATGCAACGCAGACACCTGCACTGGATACAAGACCATATGTCAAATGCAGAGTTTCTTCTGGAAATAGTGCTTTGGAGGAACCTTTTGTGGAAAGCAGAATTTGGTCCAGTAGAAATAGTTTTAATTAAATTGTTCATGTTTACCTCAGTCCTGGGGCATGTGTTACAAGAAGTCATTGTGGCCTGGTGTACGTTCAGTAACCTGCTTGTGTCTATGTCCTCAGTCTTCCCCAAACCACATAAACAGTCAGTTATTAGCTTACTTGAAATATCTATGGTTCCAACCTTTGGGTTAAGCAAATTCAAATTGTCTCAGACCTGCCGCACACTGCATTCATACATGTGGGGATGACTGTAAATTTGCCAAGGTACTTGTTACTCTGTCATAATTTATGAGGGTGATAGGGCTCTAGTTCCTTCCCTGAAATTATTGTATTCCTAAACATGACTCTCCCAGATGCCAGGATGTTTTGGGGTGGCTCATACTCTCTCCGGCTCTCACAAAAGCTAAACCAAAGAAAATTTTTCTGAAGTTGGTCTATTCTGTGAACAAGTTCCTATTTTGATGAATTCACGCTTTCCAATCACAGAATGTTTCACTTAAAATTTACAAACACACATAAAGGCAAAATATTTCAAGCAATTTCAAAAGCTTCTTCTGTAAGTAGAAATTAAGGATAAGCATCTCACAGAAATTCTTAGCTTTTCTATGCAGCAAACTAGCATGTTGAATTAAAAGCGTGATCAATCTGGAAGAAAGGCTTTGGTAAAGCACATTTTGATTATGAAATTTCCTTTTGTCTTCTCTACTCAAATTTGTGATAAACTATTATTTGTCTTTCTGTGCAAACCACTTATGCATTATTAAAATATCAGAAAAAAATACTTTTGACAAAAATGCTTACCTGACCCACGCAGAAGAGTTACAGAAAATACTTAAGTACTAATTTATGAATGTGACTAAACTAGGCAGTAGAAGACTGATCTACAAAGGAGGAGTATTTAGTAGTTCTGTCTTCAAAAAAGAACCTTACAGAACTAATATTAAAAGTAGCAGCACATGGGAAGCCTTACACGCCTCCAGTTTCACTGTTATGATAGTGGTTTGGAAATAGGAAAGTAGGAGTGTACTTATAAAACTGCCATCGTACTGGTGGCTTGATAAACCCCAAATAAGAGGGAATAAATAACCTATTGGAAACTCCCCATGTCACTCATCTTCGTTGCTTCTTGTCCAAGTGTAAACAGGGCATGTTAGCATTGCTCACAATAAACACCCATGACTTTAAATCTGAGAAGGTCAAAAACTTCTGCTGACCCATTTTATTGTATGACACAGATGCAGAATTACATTGATAACAAAAACTGAGAGGGTAGCACTGAAACTAAGTGAGGTTTTCCATAAGCTCACTCTTGATCTGCCCCCTGGCATCAGTTGTTTAATAAGACAGCCATGGAGAGAAAGACAGTTTGTGTGGGTGAAACCAATATAGAAAACAGACGTATATGTTATTATATTCTCCTTGGTGGGTGATTTTTCCACATTTTTAGAAAAGGAACCTTCTAGACTTAGTCTTCACCTGCAGAGATGCAATGGCTGTGAGAAAGCCCAGAAAACATTCCTCAGGACCAAGGTACCATTAGGACGAGGCTGCACAAAACAATATGCAGAAATCCCATTCAGCTTGGAAAAGCATAAAAGCTCTGATACAACCTAATTCCAGAAAGTACATAGAGACACAATTGAACATTTTCTTATGTTCTAGCAAAACATGTGGTTAAAGTTAAGAATTTGCATTTTTCTTTCCCGAACTACAAAGCAATGCACAGAACAGAAATAGATGTGTTCTTTAGGCTTCATATGTGCTTTGTCTCAGTAAGGAACACCAAACCATGCCTTCTGTGACTGAGTCTGTAAACATCAAATACCTCTAAGAAGGTATCCCAAAGTAGGACTGCAACTCTTTAAAACAGTAATCCTAAAATCTGCAACATACTATTAGCTGAGGAGCTATACTAGTTCCAATCATCGAGAAACCAATTTAACAAAAACTCTCACAGAAAATTCACAGCAAAGAAATCATTATTAAAAAACACTTCATATAAATTGATTGTATTTTATCCAGTCAGTATTGCTTTTTAGTACCAGAATTCCATCATTAACTCGAAAATGTCTGGGTCTGTGCTTACACAGACACCCAGTCAAACAATTAGGAACCTAATCATTAAAGAGTTTAGGACAGAAAACAGATGTTCCAGCCAATTTTGTTAGAGCTTGGAGCCTTTGAAGAAAGATGTCTGGATTGTTTAGCTTGCTTATTTTTGCAGCACTAGAGATCATTCTCGTTACTGTGTTTTGAAGCGGTAATTTTTGAATGATGATGCTGGCAGAACTACAAACAAAGAATTACACTAATCCAATCTGGATGTTACTAACACATGTATGACTGTCTTCAGATTTTCATAGGTCAAGCAGGATTTAATCCCTGTTCCATTAAAAAAACAACAAGATTCTAGGACTTTTTAAAGTGTCTTTGCCTAAAAAGGTACAGGAGTCCAGAGTGGGTTACAGTGTTTGTCTTGCAATAGGAGCTCAAGGAAATTATTTGTGTAGACTGGGTTCCCAACAATCAAATAGCTTTAAACAGATAAAGCTCATCTTACTCTAAACATTTGCAAAACAATAACCTAGCTAACCCAGAACTGTCTCTCCAGGGCCTGTTTGTGTACGTAAACTTTCACCATAACTGATAACTAACTGTCAAAGAAAAAGCATTACATTAGTCATGAACGACAACTTCACACTAATGTCAACCCTCCCCTCCAAGATATCAGACAAGGGGGCTGGATGTATGGATTCAAAACACAGACCCTTTGGAGTTTGATTGTAGACCCAAACTGGAAACCCAAGGAAAAAATTTAAACCCTCAGTTTTCATATTACCTAGAGCAGCTTCAGGAACTACTGAATTCTCAACATTTTCTCTAGTCACAGCTGTCACAAGAACTTAGAAGACACTCCTCTTGCAGTTGAGAACATTTCACAAAAGAAAGTTGAGCCCAAACCCAAAGTCCAGAATCCAATTCAGCATCTTTACCCAGATACTGGTAAGACTTCAATCGAAAGAGCATCTTCACCAACTCTATTGCAAACAATGAAGAAAGGAAAGGCCCCTACCCTACTACCTGTTTACATAACTTAGCATTCACCAGGCTGCCCACAAAAAAATAAAACAAGTTGGAAACTAAGATACAAGTATTCAAAGTGAACACATAAGAGACAGTGATTAAATAAGTTTCCACAACAAACTGTGGTTGCCACCATTCCGAGGGTCAGCCAAACTAGTGATGGAGCACCAGCCTTACCTCCAAAAAACAAAACAAAACAAAACAACAAGGTAAATAACTGCTTATTTATTCTAAGATTTATCTTGCAGTTTAGAATGTATTTCATAAAGGAAACTGACAGCACTTTATTTTGTTAGAATAAAAAAAGGATAGTAATTGCAAGTAAATTATTTTCTTCACAGAAACAGCAAAACACGCACTTAGTGTTCTTAAATTTCCTGGTAAACAAAGAAAATAAGTATCTTTCTTGCCTATGTTTTCCCTCATTAGGTGAAAATCTAAGTAGCCACCAATTCAGTACACCTCTTTTAGATAAAACTAAGCCACAAGTCATAAGGAAATGAGCAAGGTTTGATGCTTCTGGTTTGTCAGAACAATCACTTCATGAGTGCAACTCTGTGAGTACCAACACAGTAAATGAATGGTGATATTAGTGGGCAGCAAATATCAAACTGTCAAGGACAGGTCTGAATTTTGGGAATTAAATATTTTCTTTCCAATTGCTTAGGATGCTCATTCAAGGCAAGACTAAATTGGCTTTTGAGGCTGCATTTCTTACATTTGAACTACTCAAAATTCGGGACCAATAGTATCTTCCTCTGTATTGCAAGGATGACATTTGCTGTAAAGCCTTTAACATCATTCAGTGCACACAAAAAAATAAAAGGAAAGCAACAGGAGAAGCAAAGTAGGAAGTTGTCCCATTCATATAACTTCCTCAGTGCTCTTGTCCAGTGGACAGTAATGGCTGGAGACTTGTGACGTAGATGGAGCCAGACAATATATGAATAGAGGGGAGTAATAATAAATAACAAGGCTCTCTTATAGCCCTTGATACAGTCCCCAGATTCTGAAACCCAGTGGAAAGAGCAATTACTGCTAAAAACACATGTATGGAAAATAGAGGAAACTGACAGTTAATAAGCAAAGGGACAGAGATGCTCAAGATGGATCTTCACCTCCAGTCCTCCCTGAAGCTAGTCATGGGCTGCTGCATTTTATATATCATCCCTTGACAAAGCTAACTTCACCTTTCCATCAGTACATCAATGGCTCCTGCCACTGAGTGCAGCTAGGTAAGCCTGCACATCTTCTGCTCCCTTAGTCTCCAGTCGCTGTCTAGCCAAAATAAACTGGCATTAGTTGAGAGAAAAGTCTTACTAGCACAACATCTTACTAAGACATCTATACTTGTTCACATCTGGCCCACATCTGGCCAAAAAACACCACAAGCAGAGTAAGCATATTGTCATCTGCTCTGCTGCATAGGTGTACCAGTAAACCTTGCTAAAGACAACTCCTTCTCTGCCTACCTAATTAGGTTATTAGCCATGTTAGGGCTCAGGATCCAATTAAACAGGAAGCCAGTGATTTTAGTCACTTCTTATTTTGCACCTATACAACAGCAATGAAAACCAGAAACCTTCGAAGGTTCTTAAACTGGAAACATTTAACTGGTTTCCAATTTTCAGTTATCAGATTTCCATACCAGCACACAAGCCAGCACAACTATAAGCTGTATAATTAGAAGATTATTAGAGACCTGGAAACAGATGAGAAAAGAGAAGACAGAAAAAGTAAAAGATGTTATACCACGCTGAAATATGGCCAGGAATCCAACCTCAGGATTCCCACTAGCAACAACCACCTCAAAAAAACTGGAAATGAGTAGTTATACAATAGTATAGCATTAAACTAGAATTCAGTAGGCAACTAAAAAAAACAACAAAAAAACCTAAAAACACTCCAGCACAAGAGGCACAGTTTTCCCTGATC
>NW_010335628.1:21741-51859 GCF_000700745.2 Antrostomus carolinensis
TGATCAGAAAAAGACAATATTCATTATCTGTTTAAAATATATCCAGTCAAGTTTATCAGTTAAATTGCTTTTCACCAGAGTAGAAAAAAAAAAAAGATGATGTTGCTGGCATATCTTCTGCCAGATCCTGAAGAAACATAGCTGTGTCTAACCTAAGCCAAGAAGGCCCTCAAAGCAAAGATGTTGATCAGTGTAGAGAAATTCATGCAGAATGGTTTCCACTGAGCACTCCAAGCAAACAGTCAAAAACATTATATTGGCCCCCAAAATTCTGGATGCAGCATCCAAATCAACTCCACCTAGCAGGGTTAAGCCATACAGATCCACTGCAGTTTCTGTGAAAGGTACCATAAGAGTCACAGTACTGAGCTGATTGGAACAGCAAGAAACCTAGCTGAAATAATACTAAAACTGGGAAAAGGTCAGCCTGGGGGAAGCTGGGGAAGACCTGAGGGGTAGAAGGGGGTATTTAAAGAAGGCAGCAGAGTAAAAAGCAAGGAAGGTGCATGACATTTCTATAATAAGCTGGATGCATTTAACTTCCAGTGTATCACTTCAGTACACCATCAAACGTGTGAGACTGTACGTGCCGGTCAGCAGGTACCCATTGCCTAAGCTGAGAACGAGCAGCTTCGTATTTCTCCCCCCACTCCTCCATCCCAGAAATAAAAGCTCATGTGTGCTCCAGCCTTACTGGAAGAGGCTAGAAGTATTTTTAAAAAAAAAAAAAAAAGCATCAGAGGAACAAAAAAGTAAGACACACAAAGACATCAAAGTCCTCTGCTGCTCACACCAGAGAAGCAGTGGCCCCAGAACACACTACACATCATGTCTACACAGCTAGAGAAAGAAATTCACATTCAAAATGCTTTCAAGTCAAGCTCTCCAGATGCTTCTGCACAGCTGCATGTTAGTAATGTTCTGTGGGCAGAACGCAACAGACCCGACAAGCCTGTCCTGCTGTGCAGAACATCTGCAGGAAAATAAAAGGCACAGTCACAACTCACAAAAGCTAAAATTAACTTCTCTTGTGCATGTTTTATAACTAAGACTCCGATGACATGCATGAAAGGGAAAGGTAACACAGATGAAGACTGCTAAAGAGAAAATATCTCCTTGCGTTGGTTTTCAATTTGGATCACAATTTTTTTTTTCATCGCTCTCAGCAACTCATTTCCTCATTCTCTCTCCTCTTTTTTTTTTTTTTTTTTTTTTTTTTGTTCTGTATATTGCTGATTTATGCTCCTTCATAGAGGAACTTAATGATTTGGAAAACTTCAAACCACAAAAACTCTAAAAAACAAAACACACAGAGTGAAAGGGAGTCTTTTCCTGGAAACTGAAGCTTCAATCCAGCTTCAGTTCACACAAGAAAAGATACATTTTGTTCTACTGTGAAGTAAAATAAGCTTTCAAACTTTAGAATTTGTTCTCTGACCAAGATCAGTTTCTATTATCTGATCCAGAATCAGCTTTTTGAAAAGTAGGCTTGGGTACTTGAACATCATAGGTCTTCAGTGAATCTCAGAAAAAATCCAGAAACTTTCATTACTAAGAGAAATTGCTCACATAGCTGCTCAAGTTTTAGGCATTTATGTTTATGATAAGAGCATCAGAGACTATATCTTCTACTATTTGAAGCAGTTAAATGAACAGAGTTGAATCCTTGCCTTATATTCCATGAACTTGAAAAATATGTACTGCTACACCTCTGCTAAAGATCTGTTGAGAAGACTGGATGCTCCTTTTATCTTCAGATCTTCCTCACTTGTAGGCATTTTCAGCTAAAACCTCCCCAAGCCACTATAATCTTCAGAGCTCAACTAGTGATAGCAACAGAGAAAATATGAGCCTATGCAAGATGAACATTAACTTGGTCAGGTTTTCCAGGCATATTTTTGTAAAAACTGCCTCCATGGCCAGAGGTAATGAAAACAATTTGCTCTGAGAGAAAATCTTACATTACAAACTTATTCAAACATATCAGAGAGACCACGAGTGAAGCTCGTGGTTGTTGCTACACCTCTGGATAAACAGATTCCTCCCTGGCTGTCAGTTGCTATCAGTGTTAAAATGATACTCTGCTTTAAAAACACAGGATTTGCCTTTTAAATGTCTTAGACAGAAACTCTCTTCTCAGTGGGGAATTTTGCAAAGGGAGCTTAAAGTCTGAGAGACCAGCTCAAACCATACCTCATTTTCACTTAATATTGAGCATAAGTCTGCCTAGGAAAGAAAATCACAATTTCACTTGAACTCATAGTCTATGCATTTGAGGCAACACAGATTATTTAGAAAAGCCGAGGACACTCATATAAATTAGACACCCCAGGGAGGACATAAGGTCCAATAAATGCAGCAATAGCGTAGCAGCCACAGCAAGAATATTAACCACTTCAATACCATGAAAAGTAACTGATGGCAGGTTGATTATTTCATTGCCTTTCAGAATTTTTTTTTTTTAAATCTATTTTATTTAAAACCCTAAAAGCTTGCGACAAAGCCTGTCTGAAAACTTCCGCTATTGCAACCTTTGGATCAAGCCTTCGGACTGCCAGGTCTTCAAAACAGAGCTAGTGTCTTCTGCAGTATGACTTCAGCACCTACAACAAGTATCTTCTCCTACCATCACACCTCCCTTCTCAGAGGATCTTGTTGAAATCAGTCCTCACTTGCAGCTCACCTTCAATTCCTTCTCTCATCACACATCTTTCTTGGCTTCCTGATTTTCAGCTCATTGCATCCTCAGTAAACTCTTATCTCCCCCATGCCCATTTTCACCTAATTTTTCTTCTTCTTGTGAATTTCTGTCTCTCTGTTAGTTTCTTTCCCCTAATTTACAAGTATTTTAAGCTCTTGATCTGTACAAAATTCACCCTTCACTTCAGTTTACTAACCAGCTACCAGCTCCTTTCCTTTTTTTTTTTTTTAAATAAATCTCAAAACATTAATTGTGCTGTCTAGTCTGCCTGAAGTAGAACTGGATGAGAATCAGTTTTCCCATGCCATGAAAGATCCAAGCTTTAATTGCCTTTTTTTTTGCTGTTTCATAATGAGATAAAACTGAGATTGTTTGATATTTTTATTAAAACCAGAGACAGAGATGTCTATCTCAGACTAGACAATAAATCTTGCAAAGGTACTCATATGGGAAAAACCTTGGTCTACCTAATTAACAGGAGAATTTTTTAAAACATCACCCAGATTAATGTTTTTCATATTGTGCTAAGGGCTATAATAGGAACCCAGAACCACTTTACTTCCTTTCTCCCAAAATTTAATCTTGAGCTGGGAAAAACCTTCCAGATTAAATACTTCATTTAGATGAAAACGGCCTCATAACAGTTATTGTTTCAACAGAAAACTGTGCTAAAAAATATTTATCTGCATTAACCTGGACTTTCACCCTACAGCTCCTCTCCACTAAAAGAGGTCTCTAGTAATTCTTGCTAGCTAAAGCTTGCCTGAAGACAGTTGTCAGGCCTTACACATTCACCTTAAATATGGTCCTCCCAAGGCATCATTGGTTGTGTCCAAATTATGCTTGCATTCTCCTTGCTAATCATGCCCCATTATATCCTCTGGAAGATCTTCACTGTGTAGAAACTGCAGGACTGGCTTTGGTGGACTTTCCATGATTGCCAGAGGTTGCTTCAAGGAGTTAGCCCAAGACACATATCTTCTGATGAATCTTGCTTTTAGCCATTTAAGGTCTTGCCACCTTCAACCGTCTGTCCCACTCTTCTGGGCACGAGCAAATGGAGACTGGCACATATCAGACACCAGCCCTTGGTCCAGTGTAGTATCTTAAACAGAAGATTTTTATATTTATATAGAGAGAGATCTGTAAAATCAGGATTACTCTGAAACAGATTAAAGTATACCAAGACAAGTAAACCTATCTCAGGTGATGGCTAGCAGGAGATATCGTAGGAAGAGCATTAGAACTGACTAAAACTATAATAATCAAAACTCTCCAATTTTACTTTACTGTCTCCTGAACCAGAAGTCTCTTTTCTGGTTTAAAAGTTCTTAATATATATTTTCCATTAATTTATCTAAACACCATTATTTTTAAGCTCTTGCATGTCATTTCTCACCTAACTTCTACCTGCAACCAGCCCATGAGCCAATCTAGCACTCATTACTAAGCTCTCAAATACATATCTTTATGTTTTCTCTTATGAAGCTCTTCACAACTAACATACACTTCCTTTAATTTTTGTGACCACGCCTGTGTGTGGTGCTGGACAAGAGCCTGCAGCTGCAGCTGGGTCTGCCTAGAGCTGCATCATCATTTTGTTCACCACTGTCTGTTGCCATCTTGTACTTAACAGACTTGTTGGGGCAAGGACACCCTTCTCTGTATTTGCATAGCATCTTAAACAGCAGGATCCTGGTCCATGACTAGGCAGTATGGCAACAAAAACTGCAGGCACAATGTCATTAAGGGTTAGCCAAACTGTAGGACTTTGGGAGTGGGAGACATCATTTGTAAAGTGGTTTGCACACATCCTGGCATGAGGCTGCCTCTAAAACCAATCTGCCTTTGGGGAAGGAAACTCTGGTCCTGCTGAGCAAAGGTCAGACATATTTATCTGCTGAAAGTCAATCTCCCAGTGTCAACAAAATGGCAACTATCCACAAAACAACAGGTAAATGTAGTTTCGAGGAGTTCCACAAGTATTATTGACAACTGGAGTGAATATGACCTCCAGTCATATTGACAACAGGAGTGAAGCCTGCCCTTCAGACTATTTGAGAATTGCAGTTAGTTTAACAATGAAAATCTGGTCACACTAATATGGGGTGGGGGCGTCCAAAATAAATGTACTAATCCAAAATGGGCTCCATTGCTTCTGACAGATCTTTGCCTTTTACTATTATGACAATGTTGCCAAATCTTGTTATTTTAGCATGTTTCATGATTTTGGGGGATTATTTTTTAAGTAATATCTCCTAGAGAAATGTTATTGGCATCAGTGCCTTGGTTTTTACTTAGAAAAAGCATTTCAGCAAAAGCTTAAAGACATGAAAATGAAAACACAGAAAACAGAAAATCAATCATACATACCTTTATTTACTTGGAGGAGGAAGGAGGAGTAAGGAAGGCGACAGGCACAATAACTTGTAAGGTCTCTCAAGAGTTCAGACTTCTGACTTTGTCAGATCAAACTTATCAGGAAGTCTTTATTAAGAACCACAAGATCTAATAGTTCCACTGTTTTTTCCTGCAAACAGCTTTCATTAAAAACAGACTTGAAAATTAATGCTTGAAGGAAAATAAAGTTAGTTTGGTTAGAGTTTGGGAGCAGGGAGGACGTGGGAGGAGTCCAGGGAAGGGCTGTAAGTAGTCTGAATATGTAAACCACACTTATAGTCACAATTATCATGAAGGATGTTGAATTCTCACAGCTCCTGTCCCATTACTAGCCTGTGTTTCTTCTCCAGGAAATTTTCTAGTTTCCCCTTCCTTTAATTATCCCTTTAACTGAATTAGTTTGTCAGTATGCAGAGGAAAAATAAAACTAGCCATAGGTGATAAAGCCTTGTAAATCTTCTATTGTACTGCTCTAGCTCCCTATCACCCCTCCTAATTTTTAATTGAATGTTGCCATTAAGTGGTTCTCTTTAATATGCAGCCAGTGATGTTTCTTTAGCATGCAAAGTCCTGTACTCCCAGAATAAGCATTACTGACATGACATTTCTAATTCTAATTATTTTAGATTATTTTGTAACAGTCATTAAAAATAGAGGGATTTTCAATATTCAATTAAGAAATAGGCCAACAGCCTAAGAAAGAGCCTTAGCAAATACACTGAAGCTATTCTCAAATATTAAAAAACTGCTGCCAGAGGAAATGAGCATGATATCTAAAGCTGCTTTCTGAAACTGCTGCTAGAGATAGCAGGATAAGCTGTTGTAATCCTAGGTCTGGAAGCAGGGATACCACATCTTTCAAACTGCTGTAGGCTGTAACCAGGAGACCTTTCCCCCCTCCTTCCCCATGCTTTAAACCTGTTTCCAGCCCACTGGAGTGGGAAATACACACAGCCAGTTTCTGCCACCAAACAGATGGTGACTGCTGGAAGCCAGCAACACAGATCCGAGTCACTGAAACTTTATTGGGAGCACCCACCAGTGTGAATAAATGTCTTTAGATGGACTAATTAAAAGGACTTTTCATTAGTTAGGACCATCTGTTAGGCCATAGACCTGGTGGAATTGCATACAGGTGGACATTCCTAGGTGGGAATCAGCAAAAGAGTATCCCATGGCTTGTAAAGCTATTGTGTCCCAGTAACAGACTAATGAGGTTTTACACAGCATATTTCTTCAGCCTGTGTCCACAAAAAGATTTTTACCTCTCTCTCCCCAACTCAGCTGGATAGATGAGGTACTGAGCACCAAGCTCAAAAGCAGCTTAGACTTCCTGGCCAAATGTACCAAATATTTCTAGATGTGACACAAGAGTCTGTACCTTTCCATAACTATCCTAGTGTTTTCATTCAGCAACAAAAGAAAAACAAACAATTTTTTTTTCTATTTTTTTCCAAAAATGACAAAAAGATCAGTTTGTAAAAGCTCAGGAAAAGTCTACAAGAATGAATGTGGAATCCATTATAAAGAGCTTGGGGGCAGACAGAATAGCAGTACAAAACAGTTCCAAGCCTTTGCTTGAAATCAAATCCTTCACATAGTACAAGGAAATTCATATAAGACTCAGCATTAAAGCCCTAAGTGTGTCAATTCAATCTTCCTTTGAAACCCATGTACCCAACAGCTACAGTGCAATGGGCCAGACCTGCAGTCCTACACTTATTCTTGTTTGCCTCTCTTTTGGGGACACCCAGCTCCTTCTGGGTTGCCTGCATTTGACAGCCATGCTTGTGAACAAAAGGGTTAAAACTCGGGCCTAGGCAGCTTCTAATTCTGGATGTCAGCATTTTCCATGCATTGATGTTCACAAGAGTTGGTGCTTGCCTTGTTGCTGGTAACTGCAACAGGCACTCACAGTCCTGGCAGGATGGTGCCCAACTCTCTTAAGGGTACAAGCCCTTGTGGGTCTTGGGTCTATCCGAGCTGTGCTGCCTAAGGTTTTGTTTGCTACAGGTTCCACTGTCTTATTGTCACATTGTACAGTCAGACACTATGCAACCAAAGCCAGCAATAAACACTGTTTAGCAGTCAAAAGTACCCAGACAAATTAGGAGAGTTTATTATTTCATTTTGAGATCACAGCTAGATCTTAACAAGTGCTTTTGGCTTTATGTGATAGCTTTTTATGTGCTTTGATCCAGGAGCCTTGATATCAAACTCTGTATAATATTCAACAGATTCTGTAGCATCTTCTGCTCTTAATGAAGGAAAGCCACACACATTTTGCTTGCTACTTCATAAGAACATCTGTCCTGACTTCTCTGCTTTTCTTCCAAAAAAGAAGCTCTTTGAGCTCTAGAAAAATAACAGGCAAACCTCTTACATTGTCAGGTATCTCCAATGGAAATGTATGTTAATAGTTGGTTACTATATGAGAAATACCTGAATAGTATAGTGCAGAATCATACTCAAGGCATCTCTTCAACTACCCCAGAGCAAAACAACTATGTCTGTTAGGAAGATGATTGGAGGCAGTAATCAAGACAGCAAATGAGTCTTCTTTAAAACTTAGAGATTATTGAGGAAAACTGTTCCTTATCTCTGAGCTGAGATGGCACACTCTAGTTTGGCATTCACTAACACACCAAACATACTAACCATACATTTACAAGGTGGAGAGAAAGACCCTAGTGTTGTTGTAACACTTGTTCATCTAAAGACAAATTTTTGATCTCTGGATCTAGACTCCTCAGTATTCACACATATGATCTCATATTCAAAGTCATTGGTAATGGAACTCTTGCTGAAGCCCATATCTTCTTATTGCTTAGGGCTTTAAAAAAGCTTGCTTAATGTTTATCCCTGTGAAGCAAAAAGCTCACATGTAAATACCAAGTCATGGCTGTGAATCACTTCTGTTAATTGCTCATATTTGCTGTAATGGTAGCTTCCCAATAAAATACACTATTATTTAATATTTGCTTTTCTGAGACACCTGGAATTCTCAAATGGTCTAGAAGATGTACAAAAATATAAAAGTATAAAAATCCCAGTTTAAACATGCTAATACAAGCACTGGTCACTGCAATTCTTCTGTACTATCCTATATGCTACCAAGACTTCTGTGAGTGAGAACTGGAAGGAAGAGACTTCATTGCAGAAATAAGACAGAGGTCTTAAAGGGAACATTTTCAAGGGGAAAAAAAAAAAAAAAAAAAAAAGCTGTTTCTGGCCTTAGTATACACAAAAGGTCACCAATAGTTTATTTTTTTCCCCCTTATACATCACCCCTAGACAGACAAATAGTTAAGGCAACACAGACATCCAGGAAGCTGGCTAGCCAACATACAAAGAGCATTAAAAACAGCAAAAAGACCAATATGTTGCTATTTACAATATTTTGTGACCCTAACCTAATCATCATGTTTTATTATTTCCTCATTTTATAGCTCTGCTCTTTCAAGAGAGCCAGAAGCCAACATTTCTTCTCTGCTGGCCAAAGGAGCAGCCAAGTGTCTGCTTCACAGCCAATATCAGTTACTGAGCCATAAGCAGCTAATATGAGGTTGTGAATGCACAAGGTAGCAGCTGATGCCCTTCTACTTAAATTAGACTTGGGGTTTAGGTACCCAAGGATTTTTTTTATATAGACTTAATACATTTTGCAACCTGATTTGAAATTATTTGATCAAATTTGGATTAAAATTAGGGCAGCCAGTGGAACTACACTGATTTATGCCAGCTGAGGAACTGAGTATATTTTAATACTACATTCTCTTAGTTTTATGCAAGAATAAATGGGCAAGATTTCAAGCTCAAAGAATGAAAAATACCATTGTGTAATTTAAAGGCCAAATAGAAACATGTGCACTGAAATCAGAAACCTCCAATTTAAAAAGCCTTGACAAAACAGAGATGATTTTCCCAGTATGGCAGTCCACAGATCTAAGCAGAAGGCCTTCAAGACCCAGCAAGAACAGTCGCTTATAATTAAAGTTAGTCAAAAGTGCTCCTGAACAGTTGTGCAGAGGGGAAAACAATGTGTTAAGCCTATTTGAGCCCATCTTATCTGAATTCATAGTAAAACTAATTCCTAGAGACTCATATTTAAAAGCCATATCACCCCAAAGCTTTACGGTCTCCTAGAAGCCTTGAACCTGAGTATGCTCTGAACAGATCTGCATTTGGACATGGACACCACCAAAAGATACAATGGGTGGAGTTCCTGTCATATGGAGACTCCAGCTATAACTTATCTACAGCTAGTGACATGTCTGGAAGAGGTAGAGGCTGAAAAATCTTGATAAAGTTTATGCTGTTTGCCTTCTAATGATAAAAGCCACAGTTCACTAAACTCATTAGGACCTTGACCTAAGGATTTACATTGCACATCAGCTCTTATTGACATTTTGCATAGGACCAAACAGTAGTCCCTCAAAGAGAAAGCCATCCACACGCATAGTCTTATATAGAGACAAAAAATAAATTAATATTTACAAGGTAAAAGTGAGCATGCAAAATTCAAACAGACTGCTTGTGCAGTATCAATCTCCTCCTATATATACAACTCAAATGGAGCCTGATACACAAGCAATACAGAATTCCCAAATGGGAACCATGAAGAAGCAAAAAAAAACAACCAAAAAAAAAAAAAAAACCAAACTTATTTCAAACTTTTTCTAGCAGAACATTAAGTAGATTTCAGAGACAACTTGAATCAATCAAGGTTAATGTAAAGCAGGAAGATGCTTCAGCAAATAAAAATACAGTCAACTGGTTTAATAGCATATAGTTACAGTGGTGCAGACACATTTAACCTTATAACACACCTAGAATTCCATATTAGCCTAAATATGTGGAAGGAATAGCAACTAGGCAAGATCAATACTCCAATTTCCTGCTAAAGGGAAATTCTTGTTCCAGTATACACCAGAAATGCAAGTCAACACACCCAACTGGCAAGTTTGTATTACAGTACACTGCTTACGAAGGGTTGTTTTGTGACAAATATCAAAGAAAATTTCTGCCCAAGTTGATTGCCCAGGGTGCTATAAAATATTTCAAACTCTCTGATCTTCCTCTTACTAGGATATTAGGATAAAATAATCCTAATTTCACCTTTACCCAGTGTGTTACCTATTGAGGATACTTTCTTAGATATACAATTTGGCATTCTCCAAGTAGAAGCTCCATTTTGGAACTCACCAAGAAATACAAAGAGGAGCCATTAGGCCATGGAGTTAGTTTTTCCTTACTTGCCATTAGGAGCTCAGAAAGGAAACCTTAAACAAGACAAGTCATTGGAACTTCCTCATCCACACCTCTAAAAAGAATTACTATAAGTTTAGGTGATGGATCCCTATAGGATCCATAGGTTAGTTTTGTTTTTAGAGGAATTCTGGGAATAGCACCCTTAGGCGGGTTATTGGTACTTTTATACTTCCTCATTAAAATGCACTTTCATGCAGAAACATGTATTTTTAACACTCTCTGACTACAAGCAGCATGGGAAGCTCTCGTACAGCAGCAACTAGTGAAATGTCAAACAGGCATCTACATTTGCCAGTTGCAGCCCAAAAAGGAAATTAAATAGCTCTTCAGTCAATCTGGTAAAGATAAAAATGGGATGATACTGGAAGTCTAGAGTATCTACCTTTTTGACATATTTCTAAAAATTATTAAAATAAAACCTGAATTTAGAGTCAAATAAAGATTGATAGATATTCTTTCACTTATGTGAAAAACAAGTGTCAATGCACTTTTACTAATGCATCAGCATGAAATTCTGCAAAATTAAAATTAAACCTTCTGCTTTAAATCCCTGCTTCACCAGCTTTATCCTTAATCCATAAGGAACAGAAATCTTCTGGACTGAGAAGATTAAAATCTACTCTAAAATCTACTCTAAAAAAATCTACTCTACAAGTTACCAAGATCACTTTTTACCTTCTATACTTCTAAAAAGTCTCCTTTTTCCTTTCATTTACATTTCATTCTCGTTTTAGTCAAAAAAGCAGACCTATTAACAGTTCATGCATAACCAGTACTGAGTACATATACTCAGTAGCGGGCCAACTTTATCCCTAGAGACTGAATGTGCCACTTCTGTGACATTTAAAACATCTACCGGCCCAAAGATCCAGAAGCACAATTCCATTTTTGAACTTTCAAATCCTTGAGTACAACTAGTGCTGAGTCTCCAGTATTTTAGGGAAGCTACAGTTGATCAAAGATCATGAATGTGCACATAAAACATAGCAGGGGAGGATTAAGGTGTACCACTAAGGTATAGGAACAAATTGAGGAAAGACGAGCTTAGAATAGAAGTTAAATAGGAATGTGAACTATTTAGAGTAACTAATCATGCATAAAGCACCACATCTTGTCATCCTAACCCAACAGAAAAGCTGGCAGTAGAGATGGGGGCCTGGGAACAGGCATGAATCACGCATTGGCTAATGTATATTGTAATAGCATCCCGAAACTACTGGCAACAGCAGAAGCACAACAAAACAAGCAAGACTGCTCAGCTAAATACGCCATTACAATGCATGCACAGTTGTTTTATTATACACAGGCCAGTAGATTAGTACTTATCATCTAACAACGTAGGGTTAGGTTCACTTCAGAAGCAGATACAGATGGGCAATGTGGATGCCCACAGAAACAACACAAGCAATGAAAAGCTACATGCATGGGAAGACTGGACAAACTTTGCCCTCTGACAGATGATGCATGTGGATAAAGGCAGACTGATATTTTCCCTCACCACATGTCAGAGGATAAAAAGGTGTTGTAAAATCTTCCATTTCTTGATTACACATAGCCATAAATGCCAGCTTGTTTTAATTAAAAGGATGGAACATCAGCATTTAACAAGGTTTAGAAAAACTGCTTATGAGAGAACTTCCATTTACCCTTCTGTAATGCACCACTTATAACAACATACATTCCCCCACACCACATGTGAAGCTCACGTTTTTCAGCACTGCTGTTTGAGACTCCCAGCATATTTTATAAATTCCACATAAATTAAAATAATGGGCAAGATGATACAATGCCTACCTCAGTTACCTAGCCACGGGCTGATTGCACTCCATTTGCTTCCATGGTGCTGCAGTCACTGCCTCTGAGCAATTTTGTCTAAAATGGTTCCTCTAGAGCAGTATAAAAGATAAATTTCCTAATGTCTTAAGGAGGCTGTTGCTAGCCACCAGCCTGGCTGTAAATATTTGTTGTGCATAATATAACATCATTGATGATCATTTCCTACTGTAATGGTCTTCATTACATGAGCCTGTTTTCAGGCCTTCAGTCCACCATTAGTTTCCTTTTAGCTCAGATTTGATACACTTTTTTTCTCTACTTTTTTATTCTTCAAATAATGGGTTTGGATGTTTTACAGTGGTAATAAGTGTAAGGAGCTTAATTTTATGGTATAATTTTGTGCTCACACTATTCAAAAGCAACTTTGATATAAATAATAGAAGCAGACACAGATCACATGAAGAATTAGCTAATTATTTTAAATCTTTGGGTTTTTTTCAAAATGAAAATAAGACAATCTTCACAAATTAACCAAAGGCTGTGAGCCAGGTCTTCTGCAGCTGATACAATAAGTATAGTGTCATCCACCTTCAAACAAATAGACCCTACGAATCACATTTCCAACAATCAGGAAGCAGTTAGAAATGCCATCATTGTTCACATCAGTTTGGAGATGTTTTTTGAGTGGTTGAACTACTTTTTCAAACTTATTAGCATAAAACTAAACCAAGAATCTCAGGTACTAGCTTGAAATAAGACAACAAAGCTTCAAGATTAGCATAAAATATTAAGATTCAAGATGAAATCTGAAAACCTGAAAGCACCAGTGCTTCCTTGTAAAAGCGAGAGAGCTGACTCCACTGAAAACATAGCCCATGTTACCATTTCTGCAGTAACAAATAAAATGCTTTCACCTGATGCTCTGAAGATGTTATTAGCAGTCAAACCTTCAAGTATTAACTTCTACTCTACCCTTCATTTCGGGCATTTCACCCAGGAGCATACAGCATGTAGAAAACAGGATAACAAAATACCCAAGTAAGCAAAGTCTCGCTTTTTCCCTAACCTCAACCCATACACAATTGAGATTTAGCCACGACAGTATAACTTTTTAAGAAATCTCTAAGCCCTTAGCCTCAGTGCTTGTGGCAATGAGTTCTGCAAATTAACAACAGGAATGAGGTAAATCAATTACCTACCGCATACAGTTAGTCTTGCTTATGTGTACGTAAATATGTGCATGTATATGCAGAAATACATTGGCACAGCCTCCATCATAAGCCACAAATTACTGAGAACTCAGAGCAATGAAAGGAGGGTAGTCTTGATGCTGTAGCACATTACAGAATCACAGAATTGCCTAGATTGGAAGAGACCTCATTGAGTCCAATCATTAACCTAACACCGACAAGTCCTCAACTAAACCATGTCCCTAAGCACTATGTCTGCATGACTCTTAAATACCTCCAGGGATGGGGACTCCAATACTATCCTGGGCAATCTGTTCCAATGCCTAAGAACCCTTTCAGTAAAGAAATTCTTCCTCATATCCAGTCTACACTTCCCTTGGCACAACTTGAGGCCATTTCCTCTTGTCCTATCATTTGTTACTTGGGTGAACAGATCAACCCCCACCTCTCTACACCATCCTTTCAGGTAGTTGTAGAGAGTGGTAAGGTCTCCCCTGAGCCTCCTCCAAACTAAACAACTCCAGTTCTCTCAGCCACTCCTCATAAGTCTTGTGCTCCAGATCCTTCACCAGCTTCATTGCCCTTCTCTGGACACACTCCAGCATCTCAATGTCCTTATTGTAGTGAGGGGCCCAAAACTGAACACAGTACTTGAGGTGCAGCCTCACCAGTACCAAGTACAGAGGTAAGAAAACTTGCCTGGTCCTACTGGCCACATCAGAACAGCCCCAGGATTCCTATAGCACATCAGCCTGTAAAGACACCCTGAGATCATGACATCGTATACCAGATGCGTGGGTACAAATCATATACCTTATTCTTGTCCATAAACACTCGCTTTGGCTGCTGAGATTTAACTACTTCCCTGCAGAGCCCAGAGGACAGTTGCAGTTATACTCGCTGACACAAACACCTGCTGAGTTTATATTCCTTCAATAATTTTTTTAAACAGAAAAACAAGAATAAAGAAATTTAAAAGCATACATACATTTGAATAATGTTAAAAGACAAACATTAAAGCAAGAGCAGGAAGGAAATTATGAGCTCAGACTGCTACTCGGTTCTTTCTGCAACTCACATCATCATCAGCACTCCTTCCTGTCCTTCTGTCTAAATCAGATGCATGGCTATTTAAATGCATTTATTTAATTTAGCTGTGCACTGCTCCTTCCTCTTACAAAGAACATAAAAATTAAGTAGATAGTGATCAAAGACTTTAAAAGATCAGCAGTCAGAAGGACATGGCTATTTTATCCTCCCTTCTCTCCACCCCTTCTAGAATAAATTGTAGAGGCTTACTGAGAACCAAAGCGAACTGGGACTCTCCAGTTGCTTCTGACTTTAATTAGAGCAGCAGGGTAGAAATAAATAAACACTGTGTTCTACCTTTATGACTTTCAATCTCTGGCAGTGCAAGACACTCTAAACAAAATTCCTCATCTGAAGGAGTGGAAAAGAGTCTGATCATCCCCTTGTGGTATATTAGCTTGTTTAGAGATGAGAATTTGTGACATTTCTGTTTGGCAAACAAATGTCCCTTTCAGTTGAAATACCTCATATTATACTCTTACTCTTTAGATGATATGGATGTCTTCTGAGTCTGAAGAAAATTCTTCCTGAAGTAGTGAGCAACTGATTCTCATTTTCATAATGAAAAAAAAAAAAAAAAAATCAGAACAGAAGCTCCAATTGACTCAAAATGAACTATGTCATACTATTAGAGGAATAACAGGTTAAAAAAATGACTTGTTCCATTTCAAAGTGAACTCTTCTACTTAATTTGGATGTAAACCTGTAAAGCTTTTCTTTGTTATTCTGGTTAATTTTAAAACTGAAAACTCCATTTTTAGACAATTTGGAAAATCTTTAAATGTAAAAAAAGTTCTCAGCTAGATGAAGTCACTGAACATGATCCAAATTTATGACAGTTTAAATTTATTTAATTGGATTTCCAGTAGATTTGATGGTCTTCAAGAGCAAGTCAGTCTACTTAATACAGCTCTTTATAATCCTTATTTGCAGACTCTGCTGCAACCTGCAGCATTTTTATTAGCCTTTGTTCTGTTCACGTAAAATCTGTGTATGAGAACAGTAAAAACTATGAGACAAATCCTCAGGCTGGTATAAACTAAAGGAATTTCTCTGACTAGTACATTTTTGCTAGAGGGAGATTCTGGTGCTTCATTTCAGCAGCAGATATTGCTGTTACAATTAGTTTAGAAAACATATTATGTAGAGAAGTACACAACACCAGTTTAAAAAAAAATACAACTAAAATTATCTGCTGTAATTCTTCCAAGTGTACTAATCCAATCCATTTTCATCAGTCAGTAAGTGTGTGGTCCTTGTTATATAGCAGAGACTCAAACATAAGCAGTAATTAATGGGCCAAACCCAGAAATAGAACCAGAACTAGTGATTCCAGGAAAAAACCTCCTATCTGTTTTGATCAGATAATAATATGGTCCAATAATTTTATTCTTCCCTTCTTTCATCCATGTAAATCCTGAGCTATGATGCATTTTCAGAGGCTAACTTTTAAGAGACATTTATAAAATTAGTTAGGCCTCTTTATCGGCACTATACTGGATGAGTCACAGTGAAGCTTCAATTCTCACAGAGCCATCCAAGAAAAGGCCTTTTTCATCCAAGGAAACAGTCCTTTGTTTCTCTCAGCAACACTAGAAAAGCTCACTGAAGAGGTTCCTGCTATTCTGCAAGGTGTCTGGAAAGAAGGGGAATTGCTGTTAACTATGCTTCTCAGGCTCTCCATTGTTATCATCATCCAAGTTCTTTCTTTGTCTGTTTTCCCCTCACCTTTTGCTATTTATATTTCCTTAGGCATAATTTCCTTGCTTTTTAAAAACAGAGAGACCTACCCACCCCTTGAGAATATTTACAGAGGTAGAAATAAAAAAAATTCAGAGAAAAGTCATCTCAAGTTTTCCATACGTTAGTGTAACTTGAAGGCACAATGGGTTCACTTCTCTCCTGTATGTCTACACTTCCACTTTACAATAGACAGACTCGTGGTATGGGAGTAAGGCTGCATGTAATTCACCTCCCTACTGCTAGTTCCCCGTGAAGCCTTGAGACACATTTCGTCTGTGTCTCATATACACCATATCCTCCCAAGACACCAGAAACCCTAGGTTTTTTGTTGTTAACATCCACTCTTTGTCTACTCTCAAATGTTAAAATGAATCAGGTAAATCCCACTGGTCTCAGTTTTCACTGGTTAAAACTAAAGCTCATACTCCCATTATAATTCTTTAAACACATCTTAATTATTCCCATTTTAAAATCACAGCTGTGTTGGTATTGCTTTCATATGAAATAGTAAAATAAAACAAAAGTCATAAATCCTTTAATTTGTCTACAGATTGAATTCAACTTGAGGTATAAGGAGATTTAACGTACATTGAATATCTTTGCCCTATCACCAAACATACAGCTGAGTTACTGGCTGCTGCAAAGTAACTGCATAGTCTAAATAAAGAAAAATTATCAAAGAAAGAACTGATAGGTAAAAAAAAAAAAATCTTCCACAAAAATAAATGTTTCTGCAATCTGAATGACCAATTTCTTTGCAAGTCCAAAACAAAAGTAGTCTAGATGTACTTTGTAGCTAGCAATCTGACATATATGACATTTTTCACCTTTATAAAAATACAAGATCGAAAGAGCATAGCCAAGGGGTATAATTTTCTCCTCCTTTGCCACCTTCCAAAATGTTAAGCAACCTTCCAGCAATCCTCACACAAAAGGATAAAATGAACAGCAATGAACTTCAGTCTATTAAATGTCACCCCAAAATAGGTAATTACTATATGAACATTAAACTGATGCACTCCTTTCCTTACAATGTTCCTTTTTCCTAGCTAAAGATATTACCAGATCTTAATTGGTGTGACAATGAAATCCCTAGGAGCTGCAATTTGAAGACCTCCAAATCTTCACCTACCAGATTATTCTAAAAAGAAGTGTTGACAAAATTAGGCCAAAATAAACCTTAAATAGGAAATCACTAAGCATACATATATGGAATATGCGTTAGAGCAAGAATTGCATGCAAAGCTTTGAATTAATGTCTATGCACATAATCTACATGAGTCAGCCAGTATTTGCTGGTCTGTTCCTCTATGGAAAGGTTTTCTGCATCCCTGTGTGTCCTCACCCATGAGCTTCATGGTGAAATACAGATACATGAGCACCAGTATGTTGTAGACTATAGGAAAACATGATATCAGCACAGGCATCAGCCTTTTATGGAGGAGTTGAAGAACCTGACGTTACTCCAAAAGAAAGCAAATGTCTGAAAAGCTACATATACACACATATGCTCTATGATTTTAAGGTCATGTCATATTGTTGATCAGTCCATGTAATCTCCATTTCAACATGGAGAAGTCACATGAAAATACACTACCTTCTTTCTAACAAAGTCTTTAATGATCTCATATCCTTCCATGGACTCAGTACTTTACCTGATGCTCTGTGCACAAAAGCCCTTGCTTGCAAAATTTTTCTCCCAAGCCCACAGCTTTCCACTTAACTACAAATTTTCCTTAACAAGTGCCTTAACCTCTGGGCTCATAGTGAGAAATATGTTTTTTTGCTTCCTCACAACAGATTCCCATGTAGGAAACACCACTACAACCCAAAAACTGGGGAAAACAGGGAAGGAGGCTTTTCACAAAGCTGCAGCTCTCCAAAAGCTTTCAACGCAGAAGTGAGCTTTCATATTTCTATTCCAATTTGACAGCTATTTTCTCCATTTGTGTCAAAAGACGAGTCTCATCTGCAGCCTCACTGCAGACCCAGTCCAACTGGCACTGCTAAGTTCACACAGGCTGGATGCACTAAGCTACCAACTCTGGCATGAGTTACTGTCCCTACCCCACAGACCTGCTTTTTGCCAGAGCAGTGGGAGGGGGGAACAAACAAACAAATAAGCAAACAAACAAACAAAAAAACACCAGACACCAGTCTACTTGTAAGAGTTTTATTTTTCACCCCTCAGTATTCATCACCTAGGCATTTATTTGTTGGGACAATCACTGCCATCATCATGCTAAACTGACAGAAAACTGAGATTGCTGATTTATACCCACTGCAGAAAGATTCAAGAGCAGCAAGCAGCGCAACATACAATTCAACAGCAGCACATAACTTCTGCACCCAAAACTTTATGGAGAGAGTTGTCTCATCTTACCTCCCTCCCAGCTGCCACAGTCCTCCCCTCTCCAAGCTCTCTGTGGGCTTCTGGGCCCCCACTCCCTTCCATCTGCTTGAGCCTGTGTGAAGCTTGGAAGCCAACCCTGGACCAGCACAGATCCCACAAGCACTGGTTCCGTATAGACTAAGTTTTACAGCTGCTCTCCAGGATCTAAGCCACAGCTCATGGTCTGATTCATCTGAGAAGATACTTTGCCAGCTCCCGCACTTGATTCTGCCTGAGGAGAGCAGCAGCAATAAAAACAGTCATGACTGTCACTGTTCAGCATGCACGTTTTACGTGCTGAAATAGTTTTTGCAAAAGTTAGCACAGATAGAAAAAAAACCTCCTTGCTTCAGGATGCTGGCAAGGAAAATTATTCCCTCTACCAACATGTTGGCAAATAATTTATTTTTTTTCTTTCCCTCACACCAGTGCTTTCAGATTGGAAACTTTACTTGCATCAGGATGCTGGCAAGTCTAACACAAGCCACAAGCATCTTAAAGCTGACATTTTTTATTTGCCTAACAGTAACACTGAGATCTTTCAACATCAGCCTCATTAACTGAGTTAGATATTAGTTAAAATTACTTTCAATAGACATATTTTAGTCTCCCTCACTAGTATCTTCAGCCAGACAGATTCTTAGGTATATGAGGTTCTACCATGAGGTTAAGCAAATAGCTAAGAGAACATTGATTTTTGGTTTGTGCTTGTGCAGAGAGATTAATTGTGCACAGGATTAAATGTGTCACTGACATTCTGTCTGTTCAGATCCATTTTCTTCTCCAATCCAGATTACAATCTTAATTTTGAAGCAAGAATATTCTCAGTTTTGCTACTAACATGCTACAAGCCAAAAGGTTCAGAGAAAAACAACCTCCAACTCCCATCGCTCTGTCAGTAAAGAAGGATTTGCAAGAGCTTACTCTCACACTCCTCGGACATTGCCTGAAACAACAGGCACAGCTCCTAGTTCGTAGCACATACTTTCTGCAACATTAGACAAGTTGCAGTGGAAGAGGGAACTAGCCTGGAATATTTCTCATCTTAGACCCAGAAACTGAGGCCTTTGGAGCCTGCCCACAGCTCCAGAACCTCCATATCCACATTATCATATCCCTCAAGGGTGCTGTACGGTACTTCTCAGCAGGGTCTATTGGATCAGGTTCACCAACAACTGCATGGCTTTTAAATAGGAGCAGGCCTGGGACATGAGTACAGAGCCTTATGCATCTGACCGTATTAACTGATACCTGTTTTTATAAGCCTTGCGCTTTGCAGTATCTACCAAGGGCTACTTTTGACTTCAGGCAGAACAGAGTCACGGTGAGTTTAGCAGCAGTATTTCACAATCAAGGTCTTTCACAAACAGTTATTTTCTGCAAGATAAAAGCAAACTCCCTGGACAGCAAGTAACTGGCTTCCTGCAAAGTTAGTGCTCCATGCCCTTCAGATTAAGGGAATTGCAATTTGTTTTCATTATGAGAAATAAACTGATTAGCAGATGGCTATTCATTTTTCCCCCCTCTGTCAACTCTAATATAATATAAATGGAAATCTTACTTCAATGAACATTCAAAGAGCTCTCAGAAAAATCAAAATTCCTGTACATTAAGTGTATGTTTTTTGCAAATGAAGTAAATTAATCTTTTAAAAAGGAAGTTTGTTTTTACATTTGACTGATAGCATGCAATATGATTAAAATGCATTGATCTGCAAGCTTTAAACAGATGATTGAAGATTAACTTAGACATTAGACCCACTTAGCTAGATTTTACCCACTGAGCAGATATTCTTCAGGCTGCATAAGTGCCATTTGTTGTCTTTATTTCAGTTTAGTATCTTTATCAACATGACAAACCACACTAGGGTGTTGAAGGACAGAAATTCAAGCAAGAAAGTCCAACTTTCAACTTGCCACACTCTCTTCAGGGCCAACAAGCCTGAAGCTTTTGCATAGACTTTGGTTTCACATTTATACAGCATGCAGTGGAACGTGCATTTGAAATATGCAGGAAAGAGCTTGTGCAGGAGGCACACGAGTGTGCAGGGAGGCTGGAAGAGGAGGTAGATACGACCAAGCACAGCATAATGTGAAAACAAACAACTCTGGAGGGGGTTTACAGTACTATAAAAATAGAGAAGACTGTGTTACTTCCTCTGTCAGCTGCTGTTCAGGAATCACTACAAGAGGATGGTATCACCATTACACTGGTTCCCTCCCCTACCAGTTTAGCAGATGCTACTTTAATAACAATGTGATCCAGCCTCAATATATCATTGTACAAGAAATACCACAGTATTTCAGTCTATTGCTATCATGTTTTCACATAAGTTATGCCTTCTTGATCCCCACTTATCACCTATCTAAGGAACTGCCATCAGCAAATACATTCTCCCAGACCTAGGGAGATATGGGAAAGTGCTGCTGTATTGGTTACAACAGTTTCTTCCTCTTGCCCAAACCCAGCAGTCAGAGCAGCAGTACACCAGGCTCCAACAACACCCATCAAAAAGATATGAAAAGTTACTATATTGTAGTAGTAAATACAAATCTGGGCCAGATAGGAGACCTGTGGAGCAGAGCACATTGTCAATGAATGCTTGCCTCTCACTGGGAGTATACATCTAGTCAATAAAGCACTTAAACATATGTGTAAGTCACATTGCAGTCAGTGAGCCTTAAAATGATTAAGTGTTTTCCTGAACAACAGCTTGAAGAGGAAATAAAGTATTCTCCTGTATTTTTATAGTTTATTTCAGAAGAAGGTCCCTAGATTGAAATAATACTTTTTGTGTTGTAACTATTTGACTCATGGCTAGAATTTCCTGCCATATAGAGTTTCCCCAAAGAACACCTGGAAATTATGAAATAGGTATTTGTCCTAATGGTCATTTCCAGTCTTGCAGTAAGGGCATCAATTATCTATTTCCTCATAGACAATGAACAATAAATTGTTATCTAAAAAATTCAGTTAGATATTAAAACACATTCTGTAAAGGAGAATAAGATCTAAAGCTGTCATCCTATCCCAGGGTCCAGAAAGGAACTGTACATGAAGTCTGCAGGGGCTCTGAGGGAGCAGAGAGGACCACAGGGCCTCCCAGTTACCCTCTCATTCCCAGTATATTCCTGGTCTTACTTTTTTGATTCCCTGGGTGGTAATACAATTGCTGTATCTCAGCTGACAAATCCACAGGTCTAGACCCTTTTTCAAAGCCAGGTCTACCTGCCATTCTTAAAGTGTTCAACTGCTACCTCAACTGGAGCTCCAGAGCTCTCCAGAAAGTACAAAAGAGAGGCTTACAATGTTAACCCAATTGCCAGCCTTTAGGTAACTGTTTAAAGCAGGCAGGCAGGGCTCAGCATGCTTCAGCCCAGTCCATCAGCAACAGCATTCAATCCTTCCTGAGGAGCGCAGAACCCAGGTCAGTCAACCACAGGCAGGAGTATTGGGTTACAGGACCTGTCTCATGGTCCACATTCCAAAGCCTTTTCTTCATCATATGATGTAGACCTTCCAGGGTTATTTTATCACTAAGGATCCTTACAAACTTCTACAATTTGCATGCCTTCAAAACTTTAAGAACTTCCTAGTTATTTCACCCCAAGAGAAAGAGTTAAAGAATTTTAAAGTCAAGAGGATGGATTTTTACTGCGTGAAATGAATTCAACTTAACACAGCCACCCAGTGGAATCCCCAGACCTCTTTAAATGAGCCCGTACAGCAGATAATCTCTTCTTAATCAGTTTGATGCTCTGATAAATCGTTTCCTATTTCGTAGCATGGGGAGAAAAGGAGTAACTGAGTCAATGCCCATTTGAAACAGATTTTTGAGAAAGAAGCTATTTGTATATGTAAATGCCAGAAAGCCTCTAATTTAGAAACAAAGGCAATTCATTTCTATTTCAACTCCATGAGTCTGTGTTTGTCTAATCCTGGGATATTTTGAGGGATTTTATGTTAGCCCATGTGCATATCATTCCACTTGCCTGCACAGCAAAATTTGCTTGAGCACACAAAACATATAGCAACATGTTGGGCTGAGTAATAGTAATAATCCATCTAATCACAGTCAATTCAGCTGCTGGTTGCTTATGGGCATCCTTTACACATTAATTTAAAGACTGAATAAGCAAGATCAGAGCAGCTATTTAACAAAAGCATGCTCATAAAGCTCCTCTAAGCACCCAACACTCATTTTCAGAGGCTTGTGATCTGGGAGCAGGCTTTTAAATCAAGTTTACCAGCTTTAACCTTTCTGCCTGTCATCAGAAAAAACACTCTCAAGATAGGGAATTTTACTTAATTTGTTACTAAATAAACCACATTTCTGATTATTAATTTGGGCATTAAGAAAAAAGACACAGATACACAAATATAATGCGGTGGGGGGGTTGGTTTTTTGAGGAGTTGGGTTTTTTTTTTTATAAGTAAAGCAAAAGCTGTGCACACAAGCAAAGCAAGGAATTCGTTCAGTACTTCCCATTGGCAGGCAGGTGTTCAGCCATCTCCAGGAAAGCAGGACTCCTTCACGCATTAACAGTTACTTGGGAAGATGAATCACACACAGAGTCACACACAGAATCTTAGGGACTGGAAAGGACCTCAAAGGATCATCCAGTCCAACCCCCCTGCCAGAGCAGGATCACCTACAGTAGGTCACACAGGAATGCATCCAGGTGGGTTTTGAATGTCTTCAGAGGAGACTCCACAACATCTCTGGGCAGCCTGTTCCAGTGGCCTGTGATTCTCACAGTGAAAAAGTTTTTCTTTATGTTACATGGAATCTCCTATGCTCCAGCTTGCACCCATTGCCCCTTGTCCTACCATTGGGCACCACTGAGAAGAGCCTGGCTCCATCCTCCTGATATTCACCCTTTACATATTTATAGACATTAACGAGGTCACCCCTCAGTCTCCTCTTCTCCAAGCTAAAGAGACCCAGCTCCCTCAGCCTTTCCTCATAAGGGAGATGCTCCACTTCCTTAATCATCTTTGTGGCTCTGTGCTGGACTCTCTCAAGCAGTTCCCTGCCCTTCTTGAACTGAGGCCCAGAACTGGACACAATATTCTAGATGCAGCCTCACCAGGGCAGATTAGAGAGGGTAGAGAACCTCTCTTGACCTACTAACCACACCCCTTCTAATGCACCCCAGGATGCCATTGCCCTTCTTTGCCACGAGGGCACAGTGCTGGCTCATGGGCATCCTTCTGTCCACCAGGACTCCCAGGTCCATTTCCCCAACGCTGCTCTCCAACAGGTCTGTCCCCATCCTGTACTGGTACATGGGGTTGTTCTTTCCCAGATGCAAGACTCTACTCTTGCCCTTGTTGTATTTCATTAAATTTCTCCCCACCCAAATCTCCAGCCTAAGTCTCACTGAATGACAGCACAGCCTTCTGGCGTGTCAGCCACTCCTCCCAGCTTTGTATCATCAGCAAACTTGCTGACAGTGCACTCTGTCCAACCCTCATCCAGGTCATTGATTAACATATTGAATAGTACTGGTCCCAGTACTGCCCCCTGAGGGTCCCCACTAGACACAGGCCTCCAACTAGACTCTGTCCCACTGACCACAACTCTCTGACTTCTTCCTTTCAACCAGTTCACAATCCACTTCACTACCCGATCACCCAGACCACACTTCCTCCTCTGAGGATGCTGTGGGAGACGGTGTCAAATGCTTTGCTGAAATCAAGATAAACTGCATCCACCGCTCTACCATCATCTATCCACCTGGTTACATCCTCATAAAAGGCTATCAGGTTGTTTAAATATGACTTCCCCTTGGTAAAACCATGTTGACTACTCCTAATGACCCTCTTACCCCTGATATGCTTAGATATAGAGCTGAGGATAAGTTGTTCCATCACTTTTCCATCTTTCACTTGGACCATGATTGAGAGTTGGCTAGAGATGATACCTCTATATCACTCCTAAGTGTGCTGCAGGAATAGCTGTGCCTCAACTACAGCAACCAGATCATCACAGGGACATGTGCATTTCCTGCACATGTGTTGTCACAGGCAAAGGTATTGGAGAAGATCAATTCATTCCTCCCCCAAGACAACAGCACAGCAGTTTGACTGTGGGAGAACATGCACTAATCGCTTAAAGAATAAATCAGAGGTGGAATCTGTGAAGACTTCGATGAATGCGTGAGGGGCTAAGAAGCAGTAGTATCCGCTGAGAAAGAAATCTCAACACGTGAGAAGCAAGAACATCTCTTCCTGAGAAGTCTTTCCTGGCTTTTTGTTTTAAAGGCTGAGACACTGAATGTAGTAAAAAATTGCAAGGATGAAAAATGGATAGATGGTAAAAAGCAACTAGTGAAAGTATCAGTGACCACAGATGACTCTACCTCTGCATGGCAGTAGTTCTCTGAAGAGTGCCTGGAACACCTCCAGCAAAATGCCAGTCAAGAATCAGGCCTTTTTGTAATAAAACTGTACTGATCAGCGATATGCTTTCCTACAGGCCACAACACCATCACAGCAGGTGGTTCAGGGAAAGCACAGATCAATGGAAGCTATGATGTTAAAGAAATTAATGTGTTGAGCAGGATGGGGTTTTTTTTTAGTGGAGCATTTGTCATGACAGATAGGTATGCATGGAGAGGTCACTGGTTCAGGTCCAATACCATATGCAGAACTTCAAAACTTCAGTTGAAATTGTGGTTGTATTCATTACCTTTACTCCTTCTTCTAACTAGAAGAGAGATACTAAAAAGATCCCTAATTCTAATTTTTAGAACACCACCTTTCTTTCAAAAGCACTTACTTACACATGGCTAAAGATGTGCAAAGTCCTTGATTATACATCTGGTTAATAAAAATTTGTCTTATCAATATAGCATTTGAATTGTTCGTTTATGAAGCAGCACCATCTCTGGGCAATGAACAAAGTTTTCATGTACAACTGGACTCCTCTAAAAGTAATCACTTTTTGATCAGTAAAGATACCATTGTTACATCATTCTATGGTATATGGCATCCAGGTTTCTCAAGGAGGCTTCCTAATCACCATAAGCTTCATAATATTCTGGTTAGATATATTTACTGTACCATATATTGCAGAAGTAAACAGAGATCGAGAAGCTAAGTGGCTTGCCCCCAGATCCCTATAATAGTCTGTGGCAGATTCAGAGTTCTTTATAGTGATTAAAAGGAAGGCTGTTTAATAGCTAAGCACCAGATTGATACTTGAGAGATCTGAAGTCACTTCTTTCCCATACGCCTTTTGTTTTGTGGCTGGCATGCTTCCAAATATCTCCAGGTTCATCCCTAGTACAAGTGGGTGAAACTCATTAAGACAGGAGCAAGGTCTGGGACTCTTTAGATAAGGACAGAAAGTGTCAAAGTAACCCAGCCACACACAGCACAGCAAGTATAGCTTGTGCAGTAATGTTGTTTTCCACATGAAAGGGGGAAAAAAAATCTCTGAACTGCCAACTGCTTAGACATAGACAATAAGAACTAAAGCACAGGTTAATCCAAGGAGGTTACACACCACCCCCAGTGCAGATACACCTCACACAAGGCAACTTATTCCACCTGTGCTTTCAAAGTATAAAATTACTTCACATCAAGGCAGCCATGGAGCCCCAAGAATGTGGGCAAGTTCATGCTAGCGCACTGAAACATCACATCACAACTTACTGCTTATGCCTATCAGTGTCATATAGACTACCTACAATCCTTTGTGATGGTGCAGCTTCTGTTTCATGGCACCTGAGGCATCTCGACCCACAAGTAATAAAGCATAAGACTTTGGGGAAAAACTTGTAAATGCTCATGGGACTCAACTAAGGAGTAAAGGAGAAAAGCTGTAAGATAAGCTGTGTGCTTTCATACCAGTGCTTCTACCCCATCTCATGCTAACTGGGGGGAAACGGTGATCTGCAATTTAGAAAAGCAGCAATATTGATCCCAGTCTTACAGAATTAAAGATGTGAGAGACATAATGGAGAGATGTTGGCTTTGACTTCATAATTCTTTTGGTTCTGTGCTTCTATAGGCTTGTTGAAAAACTTGCTCAATAAGCAAACACACATCGTGCATATGGGTTCCTAATATACTCTGTTGATTTCAGCCTTTCTTTGATAGACTGCCAGGGCCACTGCAGTACTATTCATATCACACATTAGCTTCAACCTTTTCATTCAATCAGCTGTCAAACACTTACTAGACATCGAAATATCTTTCCTTCTCTACAAGAAAGCAAGATTTAAGACTAACAGAAAAGACCCCTGGGTCAGGCTTAGAAAAAAAGGTACAGAAAAGACTTGGCTTTTCAAGCTTTCCTCTATAGCCTGTGTATGTTCTTCTACAGTTCTCCCAGTATCAGTAAGTCTGTTCATCTCAGGGGAATTACATTTGATAGCATATTTAGTTCACAGGACTAGTACAGCTACATTAAACAGAGGCTGCTAATAAAACATTATATCTCCCTCCCCCCGGCACTCCATTTGCCATGATGTAAAAGGCAGACACCCCATAGAGAAATTAATCAGAAAGAAGGAGAATGAATCTGAGGAGTGAAAATTAAAGACCCCATGACATCTACATCCATCTACTACATCCAGATGAAACGGTGTCCCAAAACTCAAGGATGTATTAAGATTCTTCTGAGAAATGGAAGTGGTTATAGAATTCAGGTTATTATCATCAATATAAATTATAGTTATTTAAATTGAAAGATTTCTCTTTGCTCATCACTGAAGCTCCACAGAGAACACAATGTCTTTTAGAGGAAAGCACACCTGTTTTGCTCTACAAAGTGATAAATAGACTGAAAGCTTAAAGACAGATCCTGTAGAGGCAGTGTCAGCCTGCCTTCAGTAAAGCCACGCTGCTTTACCTCTGCTAAGGATACAGCCCAAGAATCTAAATTTCTCCCATAAAGGGAAATTTTAAGAATTGCTTGTTTTCAAAAAAAGAAACATAATTGGGTGCCCCCAAATCCCAATTCTTTCCCAGTTGGTCTAACTACTCTCAAAGCTTTTCAGCACCAGAACTATTCCGACATAAAGAGTGCCTAAAACTGTCTTAAGGACATCTTCATTTCCATTTAGCCCCTCACCAGATACTCATCTGTCAGCATCCCCACAAACAGATGTTTGCAGAATCTGCTGACACTGTGTGTGGGAAGGATCCCAAATGCCTGGGCTAATACATTTAGCCAAAATGGATTAACCTGGATAGAATGCAAAATAAACAATCTTAGCTTTAAGCATACATGCACTACTCTAACCTTTATAGACTTGTAGTGCAGAGGACAGCTTTAACTAGTAAAGGAAATACTAAGATCCAGTCCAAACCATTCTATGATTCTGTGTGTGGAAAACTGCATGCATTATGCAGCATGTTGTAAACAACCATGCAGGTATGCACGTTTTGCAACACGCTAACTAAATTCCAGGATTTAAATTTATGACATGTAAGCAAAAGTATAGGCAAGAAAAACCTCATGAACCTTAGCGCTTACAAACAGTACTAGATCTATGAAGAGTATATCTTCATCCAGGTTAGAGCTTCCTCAAAAAGGAATTTAGTAGAGCAGGTTGTGAAATGCTCCTTTGAATGTGTCATGCCTGATTCAGGTAGAACACTTGGAGTGGAGAACAGGGAGAAAGACTCTTAAGTAAATCACATCCCTCCGCAATACAGGATACAGAGTAAACACGATAAATATCCTTGCTGTATAAGTTAAGTTACATCACTTCAGGCATTTGCAGATGAATAAGATTGAATCAACCATGCAAGTGTAGGGTTTTTACCAAATACTTTGTTTTTTACCAAAATAAAAGCTTAACTTTATTTTAAATTCAAGCTTACCTCCAGACACACATAGCAACTTTAAGTCACTTAAAGGGAAACTGCAAAAATCCCAGCAGGACAAGAATTTTAAGTCCAAAGCTGCTTCTACTCTCAAATACCAAGATTATTCCAAATCTTGGCAGCTCTAGGTCAGAGATCCCAACTGGGCCTTAAGAGATTATTAAACAAATACTAGAATATTTTGAGGACTATATTACATGCTCTTGCTAGACATTCTCATACTTCCTGTGTCAAAAAAGCTGTTACTTGTCAGCAAGTGACTGCACACCAGAAGATAGATAGGAAATGGTAAATTTAGTTAGAGCTGACTTTCAAAGCACACATTATAATTTAATCAGAAGGAAAAAAGTTTCTTACATCATGCTCTTGCAGACTGCTGAGTTGAGGAGAATACAATGATCTCTCCTCCTCTGTGGGAAAGATGGTAGTATCAGATTGTTTGAGGGTAGGAAGGGTCTTCCCATGTATTTAAAAGTCCTGTTCGTAACCACACTCTAGTAAAAATCAATTATGGTGGAGTCTGCAACCAAATAACAAGACAGACAGTGCTCCCATTAGTTGCTATCACTGCAAGCTCACTACTTGTCAGGAACATCTTTGGCACAGTGCTACCAGATCACTGATAAAGACATTAAACAAAATGGGATCACTACTTGCTTAGAGATCAGACACTTGATAGTTACAATTCCTCCCATTATTACGTTATAACAGACTTCCAACAACACCATCAACAGGATAACAGCAAACGCAAGCCACATGGCTATCTGCAAGACTGTCCCAGTATTTAACTTCTCTATGTGATGAAATTTATCTTGGGCTATGGCAACATCTGTGATCCCAAGATATCTCATTCCAGCACTGCAGTGATAGCAAGGTGCTATCCTGGTTATATGATAGGAAAGAACAAGTACAAAGGGAGTGTTTGAGTAACACCATTTAGTGAAATTATTTATGCTACAATGTCTTCTGGGAGTTAAGAAACATCCCAAATACATCTTACAAATTTTATGGTGCTGTCTTTGTAAATAATAGGAAGGGAAGGGTTGAGAACATTTGGAACAAATGTTCATGGCAGATCAAGTCAAGAAAACTGCCTATGTTTAAATGTTATTTGGAGGATGTTGGTTTATTTAGCTGGTAAAAGGCTTAAGTGGACTAGATCTTAGTAGTGATCAGCACAACACATGCAAACACTCTGCAAAATATTAACTAAGTGAAATACAGTGAGTTGGAAGTTGCCATGTGTTTCTGACTTTGTGTAACGCCAGATTTCTGTAAGTTAACTCTCACTGCCTTACTCTTGCCATTTCCCTTGGTTATTTTCCACTACAGCCTTATGAAACAACAGGCATTATTTCATTACTATGTTCAATACTACAGTTTCCCCTCTTCTTATGTTACGGTCACAAAAACAGTAGAAAGAGGGCTATTCCTTATACCTTTTAAGAAAAAGGTCTGGCCCCATAGGCACTTGCTGAATAGAAATGTAAACAGCTTTTTGCCCTTGGTACATTAATTCATTCCCTAATACAGCAGGCAAATGATATTTAAGATAAAACACGGTGAAACCAGCATCTGTACTCAGTCGGCAAGGAGCACAGCAGCAGCAACAGCCAGTTCCACGGCTAAGCACACGTGAGGAGGAACAGGCAGGTTCCCAGAGCCAGGGCAACCTGTGGACATGACAGAGTCCACTCAGGCATGGGTGATCTC
>NW_010335628.1:52012-52300 GCF_000700745.2 Antrostomus carolinensis
GCATGGGCATGCAGGGAAGGCGTGCGGGCAGGGCAGCTGTGCTCGGCCAGAAGTACCAGGAAAACATGGTGTCTACTCACCAAAAAGTTAAGGCCTCTCCATGCTCTGCACCAGCTGCGACTGAGCCCCAGTGGGTGTGTGCTTCCACCCAGCTGTCGGGCTGCAGGGCCGGCCCCCCACTTGCACTGGTACCAGACATCAATGGGGACTTCACCCATGGGAGATGTGCCCGGGTGGAGGAACTCCTCTGCTCACTAATGGAACTCCAGGAAGAGGTGAGTAGGTTGA
>NW_010335629.1:0-944 GCF_000700745.2 Antrostomus carolinensis
CATTTGCTAACCTCCAGTCAACTGAGACCTCTCCCATTAGCCAGAACTGCTGATAAATGGGGGAAAGTGGCTTGGTGGGCACTTCCGCAAGCTCCTTCAGTACCCCTGGGTGGATCCCATCTGGCCTCATAGACTTGTGTGTGTCTAAGTGGTGTAGCAGGTCGCTAACCATTTCCCCTTGGATTATGGGGGCTTCATTCTCCTCCTTATCTCTGTACTCCAGCTCAGGGGGCCGGGTACTCTGTGAACAACTGGTCTTACTGGTCTCTAAAACTGAGACAAAAAAGGCATTAAGTGCCTCAGCCTTTTCCTCATCCTTTGTCATTATGTTTCTCCCCACATCCAGTAAAGGATGGAGATCCTCCTCAGCCCTCCTTTTGCTGCTAGTTGTATTTATAGTAACATTGTTTTTGTTGTTGTTGTCTTCCACAGTCTGCCCTCCAAAGTCTGCCCTGCCAAAGTCTGCCCTCCAGAAGTCCAAGGACTACTTCTCCAAGAATCGAAAACTGTGTCATTTCATGATCCCTGTGCCCAAGAAGGCCTCCAACCATCACATCATCCACAAGTCCTTCTCTGTTCACAAACAACAGGTCCAGCGGGGCCACCTTCCCTAGTTGGCTCACTCACCAGCCATGTCAGGAACTTCTCTTCCACACCCTCCAGGAACCTCCTGGACTGTTTCCTCTCTGCTGAATTGTATTTCCAGCAGATATCTGGTAAGTTCAGGTCCCCCATGAGAACAAGGTCTGTCGATCATGAAACTTCTCCCAGCTGCTTACAGAATATTTCATCTGTCTCTTCATCCTGGTGAAGTGGTCTGTAACAGACTCCCACCATGTTACCTGCGTTGTTGGCCTTCCCCCCAACTCCTACCCATCAGCACTCAACCCTGTCGTCACCATCATCAAGCTTCTGACAATCAAAACACTCCCTAACATACAGGG
>NW_010335630.1:0-201 GCF_000700745.2 Antrostomus carolinensis
GATGGGTGGATGAACCACAGCACCAGGGAGAGTGAAAACATTTATTTTTCAACATTTCACATGGGGAAGCACCTCAGGGGGTTTCCCAGCCCCGACCCCCCGACCACTCACTGGAACTGAACCCCTTGATCTTCTGGGTCCAGCGCTGCCAACACGGGGGCTTGTAGAAGCGGACGCGGCGGGGGCGGCGGGGGGGGGGCC
>NW_010335630.1:272-1251 GCF_000700745.2 Antrostomus carolinensis
GACCCCCGGCCACGTGCCCCTGCCCTGGGCATCTGCCGCTGGGATCCAGGCTGTGCTGGGGTGCTGCTGCCCGGGGCAGTGGGGATGCTGCTGCCTGGCACATTGGAGCTGTTTCTATCTGCTCCCATGGGGTTGCTCCTCTTCCCTTCCATTGGGTTCCTCCTGCCCAGCTTCAGCTGTCTGCTCTGGCCCAGCTCCATGGGGTTGCACCTTTGCAGCTCCATGGAGCCACTTCTCTCCAGTCTCACGTTCCTGTCTTTGTTCTTGTCCTCGTCCACATCCTTGTCCATGTCTGCGTCCAGCCTTGGCATCTTCGCTCCAAGGCACTGGGGCCACACACTGGCCCCCAGCAGCCCCCGTTGCTCCTGCACCTCCATCCCCGTAGAGGGGAGGGAGGACTCCCCAGGGAGGGTCTCACTGTAGGTCTCCAGTGCCGCTCGCCACTTGGCCAGCTCTGCCTGTAGGTCCTTGCGGAGATGCTCAGTCACTCCCTGGCTCTTCTTGATGGCCTGGAGGAGCCCCAGGATGCGCTCCCACATGCCCATGTCCATGGCTGGGGGGCTGCTGGGGGCCAGCTTCACATCCCTGGGGCTCTGTGCCCTTTTCCCCCTGATCCTGGTGACCCGCTCTTGCTTGGTCCCTGCTGGCAGTTCCAGAGGGGGGTCCTGGCCAAGGGCTGGCCCCAGATCTTTCACTGGCCACTCGACAGCTTTGGGGGACGGGGGGGGTTCCAAGCACTTGAGCACATGCAGGTCTGCCATTGCACCTTCCCGGGGCTCTGGGAAGGAGTAGAAGAAGCTGCTCCTCGACCGGAGGGAGGACAGGGAGTGCGGGGAAGAGGATCTGCTCCTTGCCAGGGAGCCCAGGGAGTCCATGGAGGTCAGCGGGGCCAGCAGGTACAGGCCCTCCCTGCTCAACACGTCCATGTTCACCCTGCAGAGGAGGAGAGGGAGGTGACCACGCTGCACCCTTGTCCCTC
>NW_010335631.1:0-9645 GCF_000700745.2 Antrostomus carolinensis
AGGAGGTGCATTGGTGGGGAGCCAAGGGCTGATCCCGACGGGGCCACGCTCTCACGAGTCACTCGGATGGCACATGCTCACCCCATGGAGGGGGGGGCTCAGCCCGGGCGCCGCAGGCACCCAGCCGGTGCCACCCTGGCAGACAGCACCACACGCCAGCCCGTAAACACGGCACAGCTCTCACCCTCGGAAAGGGCTTAAGTGCCCTGGCGCTGTCGGATAAACAGGACCATGCTGAACGCACACAGCGACTTGGCAGAGGCCCGTGAGGCATCTCAGCATCTTCACAAGCTCTCCTGTGCTCTGCCAGTGCCCTTGTCATCAGAGAGGACCCAGAACCCAGTGCCTACCGCCAGCCCACAGCCCAGCCGGGCTCCAGCAGTAGGATTCCCCCAGCCGAGGGGGGAATTACACATCGAAAAGGCAGGAACAGGGAAAGCTCCCACCATGAGACTGGCAGGAAAGAACAGTGGCTCCCGGTGCAGCGAGGTCAATCCTGGTGTCACCACCTCAGCATTAAGATCCCCAGGGAAGCCATTTCCAGCACAACCAGCAGTGTAATTTCTGGACCAGTAATGGATCTTGTCCCAGGTGAATAATAAGTGAAAGTAAAATGCTTTGCCCTGCTGTGGGTTGTGCCCCAAAATGGGGAAGGCTTTTGCATGGGTGTCTCCAGGTACCACATTCCCACTCACATCCTGCCCAGGACATCAGCTCAGGATGGGCAGCAGTAACACTCTACATACCCTTTATCACCTTCTTGCATATGTTGCTCTCTCATTTTTCATTGACTCTCCCAGTTTAAGCTAAAGCCCAGCTGTACGCAGACTGCGGGTGCCCTCACATCTTGTCTTCCAGCAAAATGAAGAATATACATTTAAGGAACAGAGCAGGACCGCTCGCTCGCAGCTCCCGCGTGCAGCGGCACAGCCGCCTCCAGCAAAGCCGAGACGGAGCCTTTCCCACCATTCCCACTTCTCCATGTGGAAACCCAACCCACTTGGCCGAGGAGCCGGGACTGGGGCACAGGAGATGTGGAATGAGATGTTACCACAGAGCCAAACTGGAAGAGACAAGAAGAAATAAACGTGGCAGCGGGCGGGGGTCCCGGGGGCACCCAGCCCAGGGCAGAGGGGCAGATCCGGGCGATAGCGGGAGCTCCTGGGGAGGAACCCGCAGAGCTCAGCGCATCTGTCCCTCATCAGCAGCACTGCCAGACCCCTCGGGAGACCCCAGGTGAAAAAAGAGCCAAGGTTGCTCATGCTTAGTTAGTTCAAGAAAAAAACGTCTCGCAAGAGTCTCTCTTCATTACATTTTGGAGGTGATATCAAGTTCTGAGCTGCTAGAGGGCTGGGCAGCTGCTGCTGGAAAACCTGAGCTAGGGAGAGAAATGTCACCCCAAATTTATTGTATTTACTTTCTCCAGTGTTTTCAGAATTTTTTACTCTTCAATAGTTTATATTATACACATTTATCAGCTTTCCTTCGGGCTTTTAACCCCAGATTCACTGTCTCAGGTTATAGCAGAGAGTGATGAAATGGGTATTGCTGGGGCTGAACGCTGGCATCTGCTCAGGGGACGGGTTGTGGACAAAATTTAAATTATCAAATAGACAAAATGAACCCAAAACAAGGGCTGCTGTGCACTGAAATCTTCTGTGTCCCTGGCACCGTGGGCTTCCCAGGAATCCCCTCGCCTGGGACTCCACAGCTGCTCAAGGCACCCACACGTCTACTGGCTCCATCGACATATTCCTTATTCAGCAGCACTGGACTTTTTCTTTTTCTTTTTTCATGGGCAAAACCACATTTTTTCCAAAGATGTTTGCAACTAAAATGGCCTATTTTGTACAAATCATATTTTTAAGCAGCATTTACAATCCTTCAAGAAACCAAGGCAGCCACCAGTGAACAAACCCCTCCAGACTGTGTCCTGCCTGTCAGAAGCCAGCAAGGCCAGAAGGGTGAATGTCCCTGAGACGAGGGGAAATCACACAAGTGGAGGGGCAACGTGAGCAAAACCAGCACTTGGAGCCTGGCAAACCTATAGGTCATAAGGAAAATTAATTCCCTGGCTGTGAAACTAATGAATGGTGCAGCCCCAAAAGTGACAATGGGATCAAAGCCAGGATTTTCCTGCACTCCAGCCAGTCTCAATGGGGCACCCGCCGGTGCCGGGCTGTGTGCCCCCCGTAACGCCCAGGGGCTGTAAGCTGCTCAGGAGAGTTCAAAGAGCCCACACAGCTTCACACGGCTCCTGGGGCTGTACACAGCTCCCAGGCTTTCCGGGGGCTCGCTTCCCAAAGGGAGGGGAGCAAGGCTGGCAGCGGGGGGCACAGGGGCCAGAGACACCCCCAGTGACCCCAGTGCCTGGAGGGGCCACAGATCCTCCCCCAGCAATGGGATAATGCACGGTCCCGCTGGCAGGATTAGCCGTGCAGCAGGACAGCTGAATCAGACGCTCAGCCCTTCACGGGATTACGCTCTCGGGAACGCCGATGACAATACAGACACCCTGCCTGCCCCTGCAGCCCCCCCGCTCACAGACATCCCCACAGTCCCCGGGGGTGGGAGATACGCTCCTGGTTTGTTTGAGATGTCATCATAAAGTGTTGGGCTGAACTCCTCGTGCATGGACAGGGAACGGGCTCAGAGTTCTGCCAGCCCCAGGGGACGTGGGCTGCTCCGGGGTCTGTGCTGAGCCCAGAGGTCCAGCCGTCCCCTGAGCATCTCAGCAGGACCAGGAGGCTGCCGTGCTCCAACGCTGGGGCATCCAGAGCCGACCCTGTGCCCCCCCAGCAGCACACACTGCCATCACCACAGCCACAGCTCTTACTGAAACCTTGGAGAGCCACAGCCCGCAGGTCACAGAAGGGACAGCACATGGAGCTGGGATCCCATCCCTGCATCTCCAGGAGCAGATCAAACCCTCAGTTTCCATGGAAACACAAACCTTCAGGTGTCCAACATAAGAGTCTTCTCTGCATTCCTCTAGAGAACCTGGATGCTGCCCGAGCCACACTCCTCACCCACCAGGACTAACCAAATAATCAGGTCAAAAGCAAACCACGAATGCAGCTCAGCAAGAAGCTGCTCTCACTGCCTCTCTATTCCCTCGAACAGCAGATTTGCACCAGACCAGACATTTTTAAGGCACAGGGAAGCACAAGCAAACCAGAGCTGTACAATTTCCAGGTTAACAATGATTTTCACCCACTCCAGCCTGCAATCCCACAGTCGCTCTGGCTGCCTGACCCTGGTTCCCAGCACAGCAGCACACCGGTCACCGGAGCAAACGCTCTGTTCCCGGCACACCAGGGCTGAAAGCACAGCTTGCTGCCCTGACTCCTTGTTGGATTTCAGAGAGGCTGGCAACTGAAAAGCTGATCCAATTTAGCCACAGTTCGTTATCCGACATAGCATGACACTGGGACGCTCGCAGACATAATCCAGCTTCCTCCTGCCCTGCAAGATGTATTGACCAAAGGCAAGAAACTGGAGCATTAATAGCTCTCTGCTGCGCAGATGAATCCAGGCAGCAGCAATGAGATTCTCTGGGCTATTTCTATCCCATCTCACACAAGAGTAAATCAGAAGCTTCTACAGACTTCCATTAAATTTCTCCCCATTAATACCAATGTAACAGAGAACAGAATTTGTCCTCTTTCTTTATACTTTTCTGATATTTTAAAAAATGCCCAAACTCTCCAGCTTCTAGCTGAGCTTAAGATAAAAGTTAACCTCTGAACCACAGCAGCATCTTTCATGTACAGCACAATACAGAGAGGGCTTTTTACAGCGAGTGCGGATCAGGAACGCGCGTTTCAGGCTGTCTCCATTTCCCCCATCCTCACCTGACTCCAGGAGCCAGGGTACAAGAGCAACACCCAACGTCACAACACACTTCAGACGGAGCAAGAACTGCCAATGCCAGCTCTGCCCCTTTGAGCTCGAGGCCAGCCCACGTCACCCGGGGTGAGGGCAGTGACACTGCGCCAGTGAGAGCAGTCCCCAGTGACACTGGGGGAACGAGACTGGCCAGGACTGGTATAAACAAGGAGAAAGAGGCCCCTGTTCCCCCACCCCCAAGAATGTCGCTTTCGCAGCAATAAAGAGATATTCATTATTTAAGAGTCACAAACTCTCATGCTAGAGAAGTTTTAGTACATATGTATGTTTTAAAAATATACACACGTGTTTGCACACCTACACACACATGTCGAACAATTGTTAGAGGTTCTCCTTACACCTGGCAGCCATTCCACCATCCATTGAAAGGGACCTCAACGGCTCAGAAGGGCAATGGTGTCTCCCATGGGGATTTCAGGGAGGGAGGGTGCAGACCCCAGCTGGAAGGTTGTCCTGGCTCCAGAGGTCCCATCCCCGGCTCTGCAGGGAGCTGTGGTTTCGCAGCTCAGAGCAGCCCTGACACAGATGCTGTCTTGCTCACTACCCACCTTTGTGGAGCAGCTCTCTGGGTAGGTCATGTCCACTCCAGGTGGGTCTTGGACAGGAGACGGCCTGGAACAGCCACGCTGGATGCTTGGAAAAGGAGGAGGTTCAAGAAGCATTGCCTGGCCCTGGGGTGGGGTGTGCCAGACCTCCCACCACAGCTCCACAGCAGACAAAGCTTGTGACAGCTCCTCTCAGCACCAGCGTGGTGGTTCTGAGCCCAGTCTGTGTCCGACTGAGCCCAGCCCGCGTCCAGCTGAGCCCTCCAGGGTTCAGGCACAGAAAGCCCTGACCTGCTGCAGGCACAGGCACACACGGCAGCTCTGCACAGCAGCACTCAGCCCTGCCTCATCCCTCACCCACATACAGCTCCCAGGAGGACCCAGCACCTTCCAGGACGGGCTGCCAGAAGCAGGCAGGGATGCTGCCTGTCCTTCTCCGGCCAAGCCTCTGCCACTCCCTGCCACTCCGGAATCACTTGGGAAACCCTATTTCATCCCTCCCCACAGAGCCGAGCACCCTGTCCACTGTCCTGGCAGGTGCCTGGCGTGGGCAGCACGTGGGCTTTGCGATAACCTGATATCCCATCTGGAGTTCACTGGCCTTTGCTCTCAGGCGGACAGTCCTTCCAGCCCATTCAGGGACCATGAGTCACTGAAGAAGCACTTTAAATCCACCCTGGATGATAAGGTTAGAGCTGTGTGCAGTGCTCTTCCTGCCCTAGTTTGGAGTTAAGGGCTGTCTGCGCTTCGTCCCTTATTCCACCTTCTCTTTCTCCTTCTGAACTCCCCGCCATGCTGAGCTGCAAATCTGTGAGCGAGTCAGCAAAGATTCATCCCAACCCAGTGACTACACAGGGCCTGCAACAGGGAGCACAGAGCTGGGAAAGATCAGGTCTGTGCTGTTCAAGTCATTACCTGCTTCAAAGGGCAGGTCAAAAAAGTGGGAACTTTGGTCACAGAAGCTGCTGCAGCCCATGAGCAGCTCCTCCGCTCACCCCAGGGCCCTGCAGGAGGCTCTGGGCTGCTCGGTCCCGTGGGGCTGCACACTGGGCTGGCAGCAGAACGGGCTCACAACGGAAAAGAAAAGGCAACTTAGAGCCACCCAGCCAGCCCTGAGTCAACCACGCAGCTCCAGGTCAGCAGAGCCGGGGGGTTCTCACCTCCACCCCTGAGAACCCCCCGTCTGTGAGCCCCGGGAGCGGGCGAGCGCCGAGCGCGGGTTCACGGCAGCGGCAGTAAATCCTCATCACTGTCGGGCGCTCGTCCGAGCTGCATCCGCGGCTCCGCAGCATCCCCTCACTATCAGTTGTGCAGGGTAAGAAACTTGCCTTACATCAGTGCAAGGATTATTCTTACTACTTAGACACCGATCATATTCCCGAGGAAAAGGAAACATAAATCTGAACTTGCACTGACAGCGACAACCCACATCCCTAGATAGGAGGGAGCTAATTAAACCTGGTCTTTCCAGCCAAAGCCCAACCAGCGTGTTTGTACAAGCTTTGCAGTCAAAGTATGTGCAGGATTTGGCCCTATTTCCCCATTTTTATTAATCACAGGAAAAATTCTCCATTTAGAAACAATGCTAGAGATATACCTGATAGGTTTTTTTTTCCCCTTGGCCATTTACCACTTGGCAACAGAGATGAAGTTCTGGCTCTGCAAAACATTTCAAAATCTGTTTCTGTTCCAATCCAGAATCACCCACCCCAAAGCTTTCCAGGTTATCTGTAAAAGAAAACCCAGAGAAATGGATGGCTTGAAATGCTTCAGCTGATAAACCTTAAATATATTATTTTAACTCTAATTTTGTTTTGCATTACAAAGGAGAATGAAAATGTTAACAACCACAGAACAAAAAGTCACTGGAAATGGAAAAGGTTGTTTTGAAAGTGAAGAAACAGAACATTTCTGTGCCCTCGGGACCACCTTCTCTTTCCCCCAAAGCTTGACAGAGTTTCACAAAACATTTCAAGTTTGATGTGCGGTGTTTTGGGGGGAGCTGAGCTGGTCCCTGCTGGGGAGGGCGAGGGAAAACTCTAGGAGCAAAGAAAACAGCTGGAAACCTGGACACAGTGCACCAGCGCTGCAGTGGTACCAGTCCCTCCAGCCAGGCTCTGGTGCCCCAGCACTGGTTTAGAATCAGAATCGGTTTGGTTGGAGAAGACATGTGAGAACATCAAGTCCAACCATACAGCTCTGGCACTCACCAGCTGCTCCAGCAGTGTCCGGAGCAGGCAGAGGTGTCCCCGCTGGCACGGGAAGGTGATGGCTCTGGGGACGTGGGACAGACACCCCACACCGCTCCGCTCCCGTAAAAACCCACCTCAAACCCTGGCCTGGTTATAAATAAAGCAGCCGCTGACCTCCGAGATTAATCAGTGGGCTGGTGTCTCTGCGTGCTGTCACCCTGTGTTTTTCCACAGGCCTGTCAAATTTCAGCCCCGTCTGATCTGCCGATGACAGCCGGGGCTGTGCCTGCCAGACAGCACCGGGCCGGCCGCGGTCGGCAGGAGGGAGAAGCCGAGAGCGGAGGCCGGCAGGATTTATGGCGGGTTTCTCCCCGGCACGCTCTCCCGCCGCACACACAATACACAGATGCCTCTGCAGGATGACGGAAACCGGGGCCGCCTGGTGCGGAGCGGGTATTTTTAGGTGTTATTGCACCATTTCTGGCCTTTGGTGTCTTTTATGACTAACGCAGCTGGATTCATGGCAATCAATCTGAACCTGGTCGCTGGTGCACACCGAGCTGCGTCTCGGCGGTCGAGAGGAGCCCGGTGGGTGGGGAAGGGACCGGGCTGATGCCACAGCACAGGATGGGTCCCATGATGGGAAACCAAGACTCTTCCCAGGGGACCACATCTGGCAAACACCTCCAGGAAGGGACAAAACCTCCTGGGTGGAAATCTGGCTCTGACATCAGGGAGGGATTTAATTTCACTACTCAACCTTCACCTTGCTTGCAGTTGGACCCGCTGCCCAAATGCCTCCCACATTTATCAGGTAGGAGCTGCCAATCTCCAGCTGGGCACCAGTGGGCACGCACAGGAGTGGAGACTGTCCCCACGATGTGTGTGCCCAGGTGTCAACAGAGGCCCAAGTGTTACCAGCACCATGTGGCTGCAAAGCCAGGAGCATGTCCATGCAGCAATTCATCAATTAATCCAAGAAGGAACAAAGCAATTAACAGGGGAACCAGGGGACAGACGAACAAAGCATCAGGGGGCAGAGCACCTGCACCCACGGGAAAACAGCACGGGCAGGCAAGACCACGCTGCCTTCACCTCCAGAAAACATGGGGAGAACCCTGCAGAGCAGGCACAGACCTGGTCCATGTCCCTGGCTTGGAAACCCTGCCCAACAGTGCCCTGGCACACTGCAGGCTGGATGTCCCCTGCTGGACAGCTGGTCAGGGCAGGGAATGCCACCAACTTGGCATTGTCTGTGCATTTCCTTCCTCTGCTTTCCTCCCCAGGGTAACACCAACCACGGACCATCCCTCTGCCCCTCGCCGCAGCTCCACAGAGCGATGCTGTGACACTGGTCCCCGCGGTGGCTGTCCAGGCTGCCCGGCATGAGCAGCCACCACCTTCAGCACCCGGAGCCAGGACCTGGAGTGACCGACCTGCTAAGAAAATAGAGAGCTCGTTCCTTTGAAGTTAATGAATCGTGAAAGCCTTTGAAAGCAGAGCCTTGTTTATTTACTCGCACAGCTCATGTGGACGAGGCGCACAGACACCCTGAGCACTGCTGGTTTGAATGGGAGATCAAATGGGAGTCTGTGCCTGGCCAAGCCCAGGAGCGAGGGCTGCCCTGGCCTCTCTCACCACTAAAGGCAGGTGGGCTCAGGCAAGCCCCACACCAGGAGGGGTCCAGGGACGGTCCATGGGCTGCCAGCCAGCTCTCGTGGAGGACAGCATCAAAATGAGCAACGAGGCTGACAAATCGAGCACGCTGGCTGCACAGCTCTGTGAAACCTCGCCCAAGTGTGCCACTTCAACACCCACACTCAGCTGTGACCCACCCCTGGGGACACTCCCCACTGCCCACACTGCTGCCTGCACATCTTGGTGCCAGTTACAGCCCAACCCAGGGGTCTCGTGCCCAGCACCATGTCACAGCCGAGACCTGCACACCCACATCAACACCCAGGAATATGGCACTTGTCACCCCCTTTCCCAGAGTCAGAGCAGGATACAGAGAACTCGGTCTCTTCTCTCTGAATGTAAACCCAGTAAAGAGAAAAGCCCATGAAATGGCAGCAGCAGAGACCCCAGAACGCTGCCCGCTCCTGACCAAACCCACAGCCTTCCACACAGGCTATAAACACCGGCCCTTCCAGTGCAATCGCTTTATGGATAAGCTGTAATGCAACGTTCCACTTGGGCTCCCAGACAAAAGGACAGCACCCCACCAGCACCAGCCTTCTGCTGCTGCACTTTTCAGAACTATAATTGGGTTATAACCAAGTGCGAGCTTCTAGTCCCGGTTTCTCTCGGGCTGGGGAAGTCACTCTCTGACCTGCAACAAGAGGGATGGGAAGGAAAGAGCAGGATGAGCCGAGCTGGGTGAAGGGGAGGGGGCGGCTGAGATCCCCAGCAACGCATGAGGGACTTTGGTGGATAATGAGGTTTCCAATCACAGTCAATAATTAGGCATATTGGGAAGTGCCAGCAATGAGAAGTTGCCCATTGCAATGAGAGGTTGCCCATCTCAGCCTAATGCCTGTTCTCCTCCAGGGTGTGGAAGGACCAGACAGGAATCACAGGGGGAGGAGGGAGCTCCCAGGTAAGGCTGGTCTTCTCCAGCTACGAGCCAACAGTTGTAGGGTGATGATGGAAGGAGCCCTTAGAGCCAAAGTCAGCTCGTCCACCAGCTCTACCCGTCCCACAGCCACAGAGACAGAGGTCGGAGACCTCAACCAAACCGGCAGGAAGGGGCACAGCTGGTGGACAGGCACCGGCTGTCCTGGGGAGGGAGGACAGGCCCTGGCTGGGGACATCCCCGCCCCAGAGAGTGCGTGTCCCAAGAACGATGACTGTGTGTCCCGTCCCCAGCCCGCGGGTCTCCGCACCCGGGGCACCAGATCCCGCAAGGCGGCTGCGGAGCGCTGACAGCGCTGCCCGTCCCTGCCCGCACCGCGGGATGCTCGGGACGGGGGCGGGTGGTCACAGCGTGGTCCCCACCC
>NW_010335632.1:0-764 GCF_000700745.2 Antrostomus carolinensis
ACAGAGCGCAGGCAGGAGGCTTTTAAGGGAGAAACTCCAGGTCTAAAGATTAGAGAATTAACACGTTTTTCAGCAAAGGATGGAGCCTGGGACAACAGGCAGAAGTGACACGGAACGGATCCTCGCCACGCTGGGTCATGGTGGGGGGAGAGGAGCCAAATCAAAAGCTGAGGAGACTTTTCCCCCCTCCCCAGCTCGCTGGGCCTCCTGCTTCTCCCCCGGGACAGGGGCCACTCTGGCTGTGGGGAAAGGTGTCTTGGTTGACCCCGGCCAACCTGTGTCATCACCTCTTTCCCCTACAAGCCGGGGTCTCCTCTGGGTGGGATCAAACACCAGCAGCTCCCCCCAGGAGTGCTGCCATCCCAGGAGGGGACGAGGCAGCTCAGATTTGGGGGATTTGAGGGCGTTCCCCCCAAAACAGGGCCCGCAGCAGGCAAAGGGGAGCATGGAAAGCAGCTCTTCCCTCCTCTTACAAGCCACCAGCGATGTACGGAGCCGTCACCACCAGCATGACTGCTCAGGCCACAGCTCTGAGCTTCCGCTGTGCCCTTTGTGGCCTTTTCTCCTTGTTTCCAGCCGGGATTTCCCTTGTCCAGTGGGGAGGAATCCAGCAGGACCCGGATGCTCTATAACCTAAGGCCATCACGAGGGATGGGGCTGTACGAAGACAGGGGACAGGTCCAGGGCCACCGTGTCGCCAGCACCTGGGTCTGGTCCAAGTCCGCACCCTGAGCATTTCCTGGCACCAGCTGGTCCCACCTTCC